>NC_053161.1:157839354-158139354 GCF_016835505.1 Polypterus senegalus
AGCATTTCTGTTTTGTGTATGTGTCAGATGTGGCCCTAAAGAAGGAAAGGTCATCTTTCCTGTGTCTAACAGATTCGTTCCTAAACAGGAAGCTGTCCTGTCTTATGACAGAGGCCTGCATGAATAATCTGCCGTTATAGCAAAACAGCTTTGTCGGTTTCTAACCCTTAGTAACTTGCAAGCACTTAATTTTTCGTTCACAAGTTGACGTTCCTAGGTGTGTTCCCAATGAGTTACAGAGCAGTGCTGCTGGGTTACATTCTATGGCTGATAGAGCTTGAGGCTGGCACACAACTACAGTGCTGTAGTTGTGGGTCTGCAAATCAACGTCGATGGGGAGGTAGCAGGCAGCTGTGCCTCTTTGCTTTTGGGTACTTGTCTTAGTCGCAGTTTCGGCCTATGGAGAGAATTTGCTACCAGGACTCTATCAAGTGTTGAGTTGGTTTGGTTTCTGCTCCTGGCTTGGCTTTTGCACCTCATCAGCTCTCAAAACTTTTAATTTATTGGAAATTATTGAAACTATAAATTTGAATTAAGGAAGGAACTGATCACAGAGTAATTATGTGGTACTGTAAGACACTTAACAATAATAATATAATCAATTGTGCCTTTTGTCAACTATTTAGTTGTAAATAATCTAATAGTCACGCATGTTCTCCTTGGTTTTATGATGAACTCTTACATCAGGAAGTTTTAATATTTAATGTAATTCAGAAAACAAAATGATCAGGTTTTTATTAGCTATGTTTTTGACGTGAAATTTAAAATCTGAATGAGCTTAATGGAATAAATGGTCAATTCTCATTTGTGAGATGTCTTTTAATTTTTATGTAATTTTAAACAAATTTATTTAAATTTCAGTTGAAAAAAAATAGGAGTGTCTCATAAATATGACTTTTTTTTTTTTGTACTGTCTCAATGACTTTGAAGTTAATTTTTGTTATGCGTTTCTACAGATTCACAAGAGACTGGCAACCTCGGCTCAAGCATGTTTAATGAGAGTACTGTTCGGCGTCAACCAGAACAAACATGGCAAGGTGAAAATCTAAAGAAAGTGACATCTCTACCAGGAAGTTTGTTGCTGGCCTCATTCTTTCACTGCTGTGTGCCTGAAGTGATTCAGAGGGAATTAGATTCCATGAACACCGAAAAGGAACAAAATCAGAATTTAGTAGACTTAGATGTGTGCACAGAATCGGAGAACACATCTAAGAATACTTCTCAATGCAAAGATAAGCAGGGTCAAATGGAACAGAAACCATATTGCTGCTCTGAATGTGGAAAACAATTTTCAAGTACACAGTGTCTCCAGATGCACACAAGAGTTCATACTGGGGAGAAGCCATATTCTTGCACTGATTGTGGCACACAGTTCTCCACCAGCAGCAGTCTTGTAACTCACAAAAGGGTTCACACTGGAGAGAAGCCATATTGTTGTTCCAAGTGTGACAAACAATTCTCTTCATTGTATGGTCTTCACAGCCACACACAAACTCACACGGGAGAGAAGTCCTATTGCTGTTCAGAATGTGGCAAACAATTCTCCAGGAGTAGCTACCTCAAGACTCACACAAAAATTCACACTGGAGAGAAGCCTTATGCTTGTACTGAATGCGGCAAACAGTTCTCTAGGAGTAGCCACCTCCAGATCCACACAAGAATACATACTGGAGAAAAGCCGTATTGCTGTTCTGAATGTGGCACACGATTCTCTTCAAGTTATGGTCTTCACAGCCATGCAAGAGTTCATACAGGAGAGAAACCATTTTCATGTTCTGACTGTGGCATACGATTCTCTTCAAAGTATGGTCTTCACAGCCACAGAAAAGTTCATGGTGGAGAGAAACCATATTGCTGTTCTGACTGTGGCAAACGATTCTCTGCTAGTAGCAGTCTTTGGTGCCACCGAAGAATTCACACGGGAGAGAAGCCTCATTGCTGTTCTGACTGTGGTAAACAATTCTCTACAAGTAACAATCTTCAGATTCACAGAAGAATTCACACTGGTGAGAAACCATATTGTTGTTCTGAATGTGGGAAGCGATTCTCACAAATGAATGGTCTTCAAAACCACACGAGACTTCACACTGGGGAAAAGCTTTATTGTTGTTCTGAATGTGGAAAACGATTTTCTAACAGTAGCAAACTTTGGAGTCACACAAGAGTTCATACTGGAGTGAAACCGTACTGCTGTTCTGAGTGTAACAGGAGATTCTCAACCAATGGTCAGCTTCAGATCCACATACGAATTCACACTGGAGAGAAGCCTTATGGCTGTTCTCAATGTGAAAAACGATTCTCCACTAATAGCAGTCTTCAGAAACACATAAGAATCCATACTGGAGAAAAGCCGTATTGCTGCTCTCACTGTGGCAAACGATTTTCTGACAGGGGTGGTTTACGCCAACATGCGAAAATTCACACAGGAGAGAAGCCGCACTGCTGCTCTGATTGTGGAAAACATTTTTTACACAAAAGCCATCTTCAAAACCATATGCGAATTCATACGGGTGAGAAAAGAACAAAGAAAAAAGAAGTGGCGTTAACAGAACCTTGTAAAGAATAGGTGAAGTCGCAGAAAATTTCCAATAAGTAGTGTTATAACACACACAGGCAAGAAATGTACAACGGCAAATAATACCTTGAGACACCTCACAGTAACCTAGAGGATCCAAGTATAAATATTGAAAGATAATGAAGGATGTTTTTGTCAATGACAGTTTAACAAAAACCTAGAACTTCAAGGGAGGAGAAAATTTAAGATTGAAAAAATCTCAAGAATATCATAAGTGAAAGTCCATAGAACACATCAGAGTAGAATGGATGGTCAGACATCATAAACCCCCATTGGTAGAAAAAACAGTAGCCTGTGGTAATGGCAAATAAAATTAGAATTGATGAAGAAAGCTGCTGCTACCTGAAAGGCATCTGAGCCAGATGGCGTCCACAACCTGAAGGTACTAACATTCCTACACCAGAATCCTGCACACGTGTGACTTAAACCTTCTTAATAATAATTAAGTAATTGTTTGCATTTATATAGCGCTTTTCTCACTACTCAAAGCACTCAGCAAATGCAGGTTAAGGGCCTTGCTCAAGGGCCCAACAGAGCAGAGTCCCTTTTGGCATTTACGGGATTCAAACCGGCAACTTTACGATTGCCAGTGCAGATCCCTAGCCTGAGAGCCACCACTTCTTATCTGTTATCATCCCATGTAAGCTGTGAGAAAGGACAAAGGGAACAATGCAGTCACAATGCAAAACCCTATCTGCAAATGTAAGAGAATAAAAGATGAAGCAACACAAGAAATGTCATCACTAGGCCGTGAAGCACACGTGTCAAGTCAGAGCACAAAGGCAAATGAAGAGGTAGCCCCAACAGAAACTTCCTTTGTGTTTCATATGTAGCAAATGACTTTCCAATGAAAACTGCCTTGAGTGCAACACACTTGACCCAGGACAGGCGCCATGTTGCCGTTGTGAATGTGACCAACAGTTCTTTGACAGTAATGGTCTTAGGATGCTCTCAGTAAGTTACTTTGGGCCAAAACTCAATTGCACTTCTCAATGCGGTGTCCTGGTTTCACAAATAAGTTGTATTAAAGTCATCCCTGGTTTGTGATTGTTCTGCTATTGTGATCAACTAACTCCATGTATGCATTCTGACGGTTCAGCGTGGGCTAAACTTCATTGTTTTAATCAGGTTTTTCTTGTTCTTCTATTAATCCTGCCCAAAGCTCAGCTACATCAACCATCATTTTATCAAATCAGGCATCAACTCCACAGACGGCATTTCTTTTGGACGTGGTACTGTCAAGGTTCAGGCTTGCTGTGATCTTACAATGGAAGTCACAGAATGGAGGAATATGGAAAATGAAGAGAAAACAAATGGTGATGCTTTTTGTTTATTTCATATTACATAAAAATGTGGACGTTTTCAAAGTGTAATATCAATAACGTCCGTATGTAGCACATGGCAAAAGCATTCAGAACCTCAGCCAGTTCTCTAATTTGCTGAATAGCAGAGCTTACAATGAAGGTTTCTTTTCTTTTCTATATTTCAAAGCACTGAAACTGAAAATGAGTCTTTTTAAAAAAAAAAAAAAATAATTTTTACAAATCATCCCCCACCCATGAGAAAGAAAGTTAGTCCAGCAGAATAAAACTAACTAAATAATAGTAAAAATATATAAATGAATAAATAGAATTAAAAAGAGTGGAGAGAATCTGCTTTCTCAATTTAAATGGTTATTCGAAATTGTTATTGATCGGATCCTGCCAGGTTTTAAAAAAGTTCAGATCCTGTAAGTGAACATTTGATTTTTTTCCAGTTTCAAATAATATATAATATTTATATATTATTATTAATAATTAATTATTAATATATATTATTATTATAATGTTACCCACTGACTTAAAAGAGGAGAGTTAGGATTCTTCCACATGAGCAAGATAAGTCTGCGTGCCAATAGTGTAGTAAAGGCAATCACAAAATCTCTACTTTAGTCCCCTCTGGAAGTATTTTTATGCTAAAATAATCATTTTGAAGTTCAGCGCTCTTTCAGTTAAATTAGAGAATCTGGCAGTGTTTTTGAATAAGAGTATATTGATAAGCAAGAATTTGAAGGCAATATTTTGAAATGCGATATGAGAACCACTAATAACTGAGACATGATAAATCAGAAATTTTAAGACTAGATAGATAGATAGATAGATAGATACTTTATTAATCCCAAGGGGAAATTCACATAATCCAGTAGCAGTATACTGACACAAAGAAACAATATTAAATTAAACAGTAATAAAAATGAAAATAAATAAAAATAAAAAAAGGAGACAATAACTTTGAGTAATGTTAGCATTTACTCCCCCGGGTGGAATTGAAGAGTCACATAGTGTCGGGGAGGAACGATCTCCTCAGTCTGTCAATGGAGCAGGATGGTGACAGCAGTCTGTCACTGAAGCTACTCCTCTGCCTGGAGATGACACTGACTATATTATGAAATGTGAAATAAAACCAAAAAATAATTGAGAAATCTGAAGTGTTTGGAAATACAAAAAAAAAAAAAAAATCAGGTGTCTGTTGTTTTCTGTCCCGTTTGATTATAGTGGCGACCTCTGAACGTGCAATAGCTGTGAACATCTGAAAAGGTTCAGCAAATCAGAGTGGATAGAAAACTGGGAGATGGAAGACACCATTCAGGACTTGTTGGAATTGTAGTTGGTGGGGCAGGTAAGAAGTTCAAAAACCAGTTGAGTTGAGACCTTAAAGCAAAAAAGATTTTAGTCCAAAAGTTGTAATATTACCTTGGGTTACGTTCCTCAAACTGGCACTCCTGCAAAGTTTGTTTCTAGTAAGCATTAGGTAACACTTGAGACTACATGAGTAATAAAGGCATTTTTGCAGCAGCTAAACTCGTGTGACAAGACCTTAACAAACACTTCTTTGGGTCTTCATGACACTTACAAAGCATCAGTAAAGTGTTTATTCATCTCTGCCAGGCAACCTGCTAACAACTTCACTTTAGGGTGGTCTGTGGTGGCTTAACTGAGAAACGTTTCTCTTGACATTCCATATTTAGTATAAAGTCAAGCAAAATGACACCTTTTATTGAAATAAATATTTCATTGCTTAGCATTGGCTGAAGTTCTTTTATAATGTTTCGAAGTGCTTCAAGATGTGGGTTGTAGGTGACCGGGATAAGCAACTGCAGGAGCTCAGACAAGGTTATACCCCCAAAACAATAGACACTCATATAAGAAGAGCTACTGCCATACCCAGAGACAACCATCTGGAATATAAAAACAAAGACAACAGGAACTGCATCCCCTTGTTGTCACCTACAACTCACATCTTGAAACACTTCAAAAAATTATAAAAGAACTTCAGCCAGTGCTAAACAACAACCAAAAACTGAAAAATGTATTTCATGAACCTCCCCTCCTGGCATACAGACAACCACCAAACCTGCAGCAACTAATTGTCTGAAGGTCCCTAAGTGGACCAACAGAAATTGGCACATCTCCCTGCCTACAGAAAAGATGTAAAACGTGTGCCCACATTTATAATACGGACCATATAGTTATACCACACTGCCGACTAGAACCTCACGTAAACGGATCATTTTCCTGCAGTTCATCTAATGTGGTCTACCTCATTCTCTGCATGAAATGTCCTGACATTGCACCCTAATGTGAGAGAAACTGGACAAACACTCCGCCAGAGAATGAATTTCCACAGATTCCACATTAAACATGGCAACACAGATGTTCCTGTAGCGGCCCACTTCAACAGCCATGGGCACTGTGAGAGGGACTTTAAAGTCACAGTGCTCATGGGCAACTTCAAAACACAGCAAGAGAGAAAAGAATAATGGGAAGTCAAACTCATGCTAAAATATAACATTGCAGCAATAGAGACAAGAGTTTTATAACAAAATATGAGGATTGTTTGCATGTCTCAGACTGACGCTGGCAACCTGTCTACAGACCCACATTGTATGGAAAAGCTCATCAGAAACCTCAAAAGACTTTGATGGACAGTTATCTTATCCAAAGATCTTGACCAGACGTTGTTCTCTTCTGTTCTTAAATGAACCTTAGCCTGAAGGGGTCTATTATTTTTTTTACATTTAAGATGTCTCACTTAAAGATTTCCCAATGTTGTTTCTTGTCCTAGTGTGTGGATATAAACACAGGGAAACTCCAGTTTCTGCATTACATCTTGCATGAAGAAGGGGGTCTGAGTTGCCTCGAAAGCTTGCATATTTGTAATCTTTTTAGTTTAGCCAATAAAAGTTGTCATTTTACTTGACATCTCACTACATTCATAATGGCTAAAACAGTACAACACCCTAGTACTACATATTGAGTATGGAAAATGTGGCTCCTTCATATTAACAAGTAATTTTACCCGCATGTCAATATGCCACACAGCACAGACACCTACTGAAGAGTAATGAAGACCTAAAGAAGCCTTTGGTGAGGTCTTGTTGAATCCGAGTAAAAGAGGAATGGTAGCAGAGTTAAAGATGCAAAGATTTGCACTGGGTGTGACGAGGATGGATAGGATTAGAAATGAGAGGGTTGCCCTACGGTGGGCTGGCGCCCTGCCTGGGGTTTCTTTCCTGCCTTGCACCCTGTGTTGGCTGGGACTGGCTCCAGCAGACCCCCGTGACCCTGTAGTTTAGGAGATATGGAAGAAGATGATCCACTGTGGAACCCCTAACGGGAGAAGCCGAAAGAAGAAGATGCATTTGTGCAGTTCCTAACCTAAAGTGCTACCAAGCATCTAATATTCAGAAACCATATTGTTTTGGGAGGACAGAATATGTTGCTTGACCGTCAATGGGTAAACAATTTGGCCTTGGTCAGGTTCAGCTTGTCCCAAAACGTTGGTGACAATCCAACAAAACAGAACGCACAATGGCAGGCCAGAATAACTGATTACCACAACTGAAACAAGTGCTCCAAAATCGTAACCGATAGCACAAGTCAACTCAGGGAAGTCCGGAACGAAGCAGCACGATTTCAGTGTTTGTGTTTTTGGCCTTCACAAAGATTTTCAGCCACAGGAATATTTTGTTAGTTAGATGATGATAAGTAAAATAAAATGCTAAAATAATTTTTCTTTACTTAAAGATTTTTTTTTTTTTTGAATGTACAGGTCCTATTTTTAAGTATCACTGTATACAGCAGTGCTTCTCAATTATTTTCTGTCATGCCCCTCCTAGGAAGAAGAAAACATCTCGCGCGACTATAAATAGTATCATTTGTCTATGAAATTGTTATAAGTACACCTCTGCATAACACTGTATCCTTATTAACGTCCATCCATCCATCCATTTTCCAACCCGCTGAATCCGAATACAGGGTCACGGGGGTCTGCTGGAGCCAATCCCAGCCAACACAGGGCACAAGGCAGGAACCAATCCTGGGCAGGGTGCCAACCCACCGCAGGACACACACAAACACGGGCCAATTTAGAATCGCCAATCCACCTAACCTGCATGTCTTTGGATTGTGGGAGGAAACCGGAGCGCACGGAGGAAACCCACGCAGACACGGGGAGAACATGCAAACTCCACGCAGGGAGGACCCGGGAAGTGAACCCGGGTCCCCTAACTGCGAGGCAGCAGCGCTACCACTGCGCCACCGTGCCGCCCCCTTATTAACGTATAAGAGAATAAAAAAAGAAAGAAATATGGACCAATTTACAACAAAGAATAGCTTTATTAAATGTAACAGAAAAGATTTAAAGTGCATTCTAAATTCAAAAAATTTAAAAGAAAAATAAAAAAGCATGTTCCCCGAGGTCAAACGCGCCCCCCTTGACGGAGCCACGCGCCCCACTATTTGAGAAACACTGGTATGCAGCAACACTGCGAAGAATTTTTCACAGTTAGTCACTTTAAATGGTTAACCTTAGAGTTTTAAGTTGTGGCACTTTTATTTATTTGTCAGATTTAAAAAGAGCTTTAAAGTAACCTCACTATGGTAGTGCCACATTCTCACAATGTGTTTATATCTGGGCTGTGTGGTGGTCCGACATGTCTGAGGACTGTGACTCTGAAGGGTTGAGCCTCGTCTGGGAGATACAAGATGGCCTACGGAAAAGTGACCCGATCCCGCGATGTTCCAAAGGGTGTACATGAGCAGGCTGTAACGGGCACAGAGATGTATTGACGCACACTTTCAGCATCTTCTGTAAATGGGAGGACCAAATGTGATCGTTTTACTCTTCGCCCCGTAATGCAGTCGTCTCGGTGGAGGCAGGACACTTCCTCGTGGGCCCCCCTTGTGCAATGAGGTGGTGGAGTATGGTGTGGATGGGTGACGGCATTTCTCTTCTCAATTGTGTTCTTTCTGCCCTTATTTTGAAATCCTTCTGCTACAAAGTGATGCTCCTTGAATTCTCTAAAGTGACAAATGGATTGTTAACTTAGGGAACCGACTTTGTGCCCTGAATTGGGAAGACATTCTGGGTGTGTTGCTGTTTACACATCAAACCTTCTCGCAAGCTGAGGCTCTCTTCTCCATGTGTCCGGTCCCTCTTTTCTACTGTCATAGCCCATAGGAATTGGGTGACGGCAGGGAGGGTCTTTATTCTTTCATCATTGTGGTAGTGTGGTTTTATATTCTAAAATTGTTTTGAAAATAGTTAATTTTGTACTAGTTGTATTCTCTCAATAAAAATTTGGATCACAAAGAGTAACCACTTTCCATTCGTAACAGGCACTGGTTACACAGTTGTTTTATTGTCATTTTTAGGGTAATGTTTGTCATTCATTTTTGTATATTTCTGACTGCACTGCTTGCTCTACTGGTGGTTTTATCATGCGTATGTCTTTCTTTGATTTTTGTATGGTTTTAGGGTTTTTTTTTGACCGCTCACAAGTTGCAGTTTGTCAATTTCGGCCTAGTTCCAAAAATCTCATACTGCTTGTGTAGCCCATTCTCATCTCTGTAAAACAAGTTGATGCCTGGAACCTCAACCCCATTATCATATCTATACTAATAAAAGGCAAAGCCCTCACTGACTCACTCACTCATCACTAATTCTCCAACTTTCCGTGTAGGTAGAAGGCTGAAATTTGGCAGGCTCATTCCTTACAGCTTACTTACAAAAGTTGGGCAGGTTTCATTTCGAAATTCTACGCCTAATGGTCATAACTGAATCCTACTTACGTACATGTATACGTTCATAGCCTGCAGCTCGGTCGCCGTGTGAGTCAGAGTTGCATCCCCCATCACCACGCCTCCCACGTAATTGACTGCCTGCCCATATAAGGCCGTCCGTCAGCAGCAATCCAAGCTGTGAGAAAACAGTAAAAAGGAGGCGTGTCAGACGTTGTGGTACATTTTCTGATGCAGCTAGACGAAAACAACTTCATGACACTGCTGCCAAATACTCGCAGAAAAATCCACAAGTTAATAGACACGCTGTCGCTAAATACTCGCAGAAAAATCCACACGTTAATAGGCGTGTTGTCGCTAAATACTCGCAGAAAAATCCACACGTTAATAGGCGTGTTTTCGCTAAATACTCGCAGGTGATTCCACAAGTTCATAGAGACACTGTCACTAAATACTCGCAGGCGATTCCACAAGTTCATAGACACTCTGCCGCTAAATACTCGCAGGTAAATCCACAACTTAATACCGGGAATGCCTGTTAAACATCTTGGATTCACGAGTACCGATTTGGGTAGTGAACACTTCGATGAATGAAACCTGTTATCTTTACCACGGTTGACAAACACGGAATGTAACTTGAACACAACACGTCCTCCAAATACAAACCTGATTGAAAGAAATAATGATAATCAAATCCTTGATGACAGCAACACTCATAACAGTGACAAAACAATTACATTGACAATCAGGTTACGTTATTTTCAAAATGTTTCCTTTTCTTTTTCATAACTTCTTTAACACACTACTTCTCCGCTGCGAAGCGCGGGTATTTTGCCAGTAGATTTAATAAACGGCTCATAAAAGCAATTCGACTTAAAGTCAAGCAACTCCTTCCAATTCCAGTTGCATGTCTTGTTTTTTGCAGTACAGAAAATGGCACAGCAGCAAGACAACCTCAAGTGGACAGTCGCCGTCGACCTGACGATATGCAGGTTCAGTTTCAAATTCTTTTTTATTCCCCCGGGTGACATCCGTTTCTTTCAACAGCTTTTCCAAGGTAAACGTAAAGACATTATGGAGAGCAAAAGCCTAATGTATCTTCTGTCCTGCAGGAATGTGTAAACCGTTACAGCACTCGCTCCCATGATCCTCTGCTCAAGGCGTAAAATGATACCGTGTGTGTGTGACGGGATGTGTGAGTTGATATTCACTCTACATTTCACTCAGTGCTGATCTGAAACACGTCTGTATAGTGAATTTTAGGGACGGAGTCTTTGTATTCATGTCACGAATGATCACATAGAAGGATGTGAGCACTTGAGGGTCTTAAGCTGGAACTTAATTTAGCAAAAGTCTTCAGCCCATTAGAAGATTCTTTTTAAAGCTCCTGAAGGTATTTGGGCAGTTAAGTGTGTCTTTGCTTTTGAAAACGTCACACAATTTTAGAATAAAATGCAAAGAAACATCAATACAGTAAAAAGAAGTAAACGGGTTTTAAAACAAGTCCATATTTTATGTAATCTCTCTTGGAATGCAGTGTTGAATTAGTCCGATTTGGCCTCCTACAGTTGAGTTTTTCAAGTTGTCCTCTGGTCAGTTCTTCTTCTTCTTCTTCTTAGCAGGATTTGCCCAAACTCTTCTTTGACCTTTGCAGCTTTTTGAACTCTTGTCACTCCACATGACCCCTACAGCTTCAGTTACGTTGAGGTCAGGGCTCTGAGGTGGCCCTGTTGGTGTTCAGTCTGCACGTTTCTGCCCCATGCTTGTGGTTGTGATCATGTTGTCGATATTTGGAGAGTCCAGCATGATGGCGCAACGGCCACTCTCCACTGTGTTTGCAGCATGTTTAGGGTTGTTGTCATGATGAAAAATGAAACCTGTCCTAAAAGGTTGTTTTTTTAAATTAATTCTTTGAGGGCTGAGAATTTGTTGCAGGCAACTCAGTTTTCTGAAAAACACACAAAGCAATGGCTTCACGTGAAATTCAACGTCAAACGTCTGTTTGCTGTCGGCGCCTGTTCAGTGTTGGTAGGAATGCGTGGCGGGCAGGCTGCCTGGCATGTCTTTGCGTGGCAGTGCGACACAATCTGGTCTGTACCTCTTGTCATTGCAAGTGCCCTTGCCGTAAGTGCATCGGCTACACACGCGTGCTCAGCATCACGATCAGCTGAAGTCGGTACCTCACTTTCGTTTGCAATCCCCATCTTCAGAACCACTGGCGTAGCAATGGATTGTGCAGATCGTGCAAAGCACAAGGACCTACGAGCTTGGGGGACCCACTCGGAGCTGTGTATATATATATATATATATATATATATATATATATATATATATTACTTTTAATGACTTAACTAAAACAGGGGTTTCAGTCTCGATGCAGTGGCTTCAACATTCAATGTCTTGTTACCATGAACTCTGACCTCGATGGCTGACGATGAATTACAGTGGTGCGAAAAACTATTTTCCCCCTTCCTGATTTCTTATTCTTTTGCATGTTTGTCACACAAAATGTTTCTGATCATCAAACACATTTAACCATTAGTCAAATATAACACAAGTAAACACAAAATGCAGTTTTTAAATGATGGTTTTTATTACTTAGGGAGAAAAAAATGCAAACCTACATGGCCCTGTGTGAAAAAGTAATTGCCCCCTGAACCTAATAACTGGTTGGGCCACCCTTAGCAGCAATAACTGCAATCAAGCGTTTGCGATAACTTGCAATGAGTCTTTTACAGCGCTCTGGAGGAATGTTGGCCCACTTATCTTTGCAGAATTGTTGTAATTCAGCTTTATTTGAGGGTTTTCTAGCATGAACCACCTTTTTTTAAGGTCATGCCATAGCATCTCAATTGGATTCAGGTCAGGACTTTGACTAGGCCACTCCAAAGTCTTCATTTTGTTTTTCTTCAGCCATTCAGAGGTGGATTTGCTGGTGTGTTTTGGGTCATTGTCCTGTTGCAGCACCCAAGATCGCTTCAGCTTGAATTGACGAACAGATGGCGGACATTCTCCTTCAGGATTTTTGGTAGACAGTAGAATTCATGGTTCCATCTATCACAGCAAGCCTTCCAGGTCCTGAAGCAGCAAAACAACCCCAGACCATCACACTACCACCACCATATGTTACTGTTGGTATGATGATCTTTTTCTGAAATGCTGTGTTCCTTTGACGCCAGATGTAACGGGACATTTGCCTTCCAAAAAGTTCAACTTTTGTCCCATCAGTCCACAAGGTATTTTCCCAAAAGTCTTGGCAATCATTGAGATGTTTCTTAGCAAAATTGAGATGAGCCCTAATGTTCTTTTTGCTTAACAGTGGTTTGCGTCTTGGAAATCTGCCATGCAGGCCGTTTTTGCCCAGTCTCTTTCTTATGGTGGAGTCGTGAACACTGACCTTAATTGAGGCAAGTGAGGCCTGCAGTTCTTTAGACGTTGTCCTGGGGTCTTTGTGACCTCTCGGATGAGTCGTCTCTGCGCTCTTGGGGTAATTTTGGTCGGCCGGCCACTCCTGGGAAGGTTCACCACTGTTCCATGTTTTTGCCATTTGTAGATAATGGCTCTCACTGTGGTTCACTGGAGTCCCAAAGCTTTAGAAATGGCTTTATAACCTTTACCAGACTGATAGATCTCAATTACTTCTGTTCTCATTTGTTCCTGAATTTCTTTGGATCTTGGCATGATGTCTAGCTTTTGAGGTGCTTTTGGTCTACTTCTCTGTGTCAGGCAGCTCCTATTTAAGTGATTTCTTGATTGAAACAGGTGTGGCAGTAATCAGGCCTGGGGGTGGCTACGGAAATTGAACTCAGGTGTCATACACCACAGTTAGGTTATTTTTTAACAAGGGGGCAATTACTTTTTCACACAGGACCATTTAGGTTTGGATTTTTTTTCTCCCTAAATAATAAAAAACATCATTTAAAAACTGCATTTTGTGTTTACTTGTGTTATATTTGACTAATGGTTAAATGTGTTTGATGATCAGAAACATTTTGTGTGACAAACATGCAAAAGAAGAAGAAATCAGGAAGGGGGCAAATAGTTTTTCACACCACTGTATATGCTGCTGCCGATCTTCTCGCTGAACGCTATAGCACCGACATTTCACCGGCGTTTTCCACTCAATTGTAGTCGTCTAGTGAATGTTTTAAATCGATTTTGTCAATCAAGTCGACTGTTTTCGAAGTACACTGTGCACTGTCGTCTACTTCCAGTGTCGTCTGCACGGCTTACATGTTACTGCTGACTATACCAGTGACTTCTGCTGCGTGTGAACGATCATCCTCACCACAATCTTAAACGAGCGCGCCAGACAACTTGACATGTTAAACATTGTTGAGACATTTGAGAAACAGAAGACACGCAAGTGAGTATTTTAAGGTACCCGCTGTGGAAACCCCTAACGGAAGCAGCCGGAAGAAGAAGAAGTGATATTTTAAGTAATCTGATTTGTGAATTGTCAGTCAGTTCCATTTTTGTAAACTTTAACAATTTAACATATATGTAATCCTTTTTTTGTGTACCTTAGTATGGCTTACTGTGCATTAGTGTCACTTCTGTGAGGATTTGTGAGCGTGGCCACTTTATGATGTCCATTTTCTGGTCGATTGTGTAGTAGTATCCTGTCGGCCGGTGTTGTGGGTTTTAATTTGCTACAAATTTAACTTGTTTCATTTCATAGCACAGAACAGTTTCTAATTTCTAGCTTATGTTACATTTTAATCATCTTTTCTCACAAAGCTGTCTTGGAAAAGTTAAGTGGATCCACATTTTACATATATTTATGTATGACAACTACTACTACTAACACTCGTATATATGACTTGCCTGTGACACACTGTTCTTTCACATAAAAAGTTGTTTTTTTCTATTTTTATTATTATTACATTGTTTTCTTTTCTTATTACAGATTCTTAGTTTTGGTCTTGTGTGTATTATATTAAATCTGTGGGAAACGATTTCTTTGGCTCTGCTTTAAAAAAAAAAAATAGTATTTTTACCAGATATTTCTAGTAAAGGGGCGGCACGGTGGCACAGTGGTAGCGCTGCTTCCTCGCAGTTAGGAGACTTGGGTTCGCTTCCCGGGTCCTCCCTGCGTGGAGTTTGCATGTTCTCCCCGTGTCTGCATGCGTTTCCTCCGGGCACTCCGGTTTCCTCCCACATTCCAAAGACATGCAGGTTAGGTGGATTGGCGATTCTAAATTGGCCCTAGTGTGTGCTTGGTGTTTGTGTGTGTCCTGTGGTTGGTTGGCACCCTGCCCAGGATTGGTTCCTGCCTTGTGCCCTGTGTTGGCTGGGATTGGCTCCAGCAGACCCCCGTGACCCTGTATTCAGATTCAGTGGGTTAGAAAATGGATGGATGTATGGATGGATTTCTAGTAAAGGGAGTGGTGAAGCTTTACCTTCAACATCATTGCTTTATTGTAATGATTCCCAAACTCAGTCCTGGGGACATGGGAACATCCCCTAATGTGTGCCTGCAGATTTTTGTTCCAACCAACTTCTGTTTTTAATTGGACTCATATATATATATCTAGAGAGGAGAGGAATGAAGGTCAGTAGGAACAAGACCAAATACATGTGTGTAAATGAGAGGGAGGTCAGAGGAATGGTGAGGATGGAGGGAGTAGAGTTGGCGAAGGTGGATGAGTTTAAATACTTGGGATCAACAGTACAGAGTAATGGGGATTGTGGAAGAGAGGTGAAAAAGAGAGTGCAGGTAGGGTGGAATGGGTGGAGAAGAGTGTCAGGAGTGATTTGTGACAGACGGATATCAGCAAGAGTGAAAGAGAAGGTCTACAGGACGGTAGTGAGACCAGCTATGTTATATGGATTGGAGACGGTGGCACTGACCAGACAGCAGGAGACGGAACTGGAGGTGGCAGAGTTAAAGATGCTAAGATTTGCTTTGGGTGTGACGAGGATGGACAGGATTAGAAATGAGGACATTAGAGGGTCAGCTCAAGTTGGATGGTTGGGAGACAAAGTCAGAGAGGTGACAATGTTTAGAATGCTGTAAGTCATCAATAATATATATATATATATATATATATATATATATATATATATATATATATATATATATATATATATATATATATATATATATATATATACATTTATATATATATATAATATACATTTATATATATATTTACCAATCTGGTTATTTTTGTGCCTCACCTCGTATTTATGTACGACAACTACTACCCACACCTTCTACATTCCGTTCACAATTCATTTTTTTTTATTACAGCAGTTGTAATAAAGCAATCTAAAAAGTTATTACAAATTTCATTTAGAGAGCCGGTTTGTTTGTCACCAGCGTGACGCCACTGCCCAGCCTGCCGCTAGGATTTAGTTACAAATAAATTACTAAGAGTTATGCTAGACAGGAGGGACCCACCTGAGGGTGCTGCACAGTGGCCTTCACCAAGCTAGCTACGCCACTGTTCAGATCACTTGCATCAAAATCAAGAGTCCAACAAGTCAGAGTCTGATTCGGCGATAATACGCAAAATGTCATTGACGGAATATTTTGCTTTGTGCATTCGCTTTGGTCTCTCGCCAGATGTCGATGCCATTTTAGAGGTGATTTGCACTTCGCTACTCATGCATGTGCAGGTCAAATCAATGAGGCTAACTTTCCTTCTAGCAAAGAAAGTCGATGTCTGCCCTGAAAACCTTCAAATGTGTTTCTACTTCCCAGCAGTCACCATTCCATGACTTTTGACCTGATCCCATGCATCACTAACAGAAGTGCAGCCCAAGTTTCGGACAGAGCTGCCATCATGCTTCACAGAAGGCAGCCGGCAGTATGTGTGTTTCTAGTTTTCTGATATCTTTTGGTTATATTTTAATTTAGTTCTGAATTTTTGTCTAGTTTTATTTTTTGCAGCATATTCAGGTTTTAGTTTATCTTATTTTTTTTTTAGTTCAGTTTTACTCACTAAACAATTAATTCACTAATTGTGTGTGGAGCTGTTTTGCAAGTCTAGCAACACAGTTTTGTTTATATCTGTCAAATTTCATATCATGTATTTATCAAAGTGGTTGACGTGATACATGAAGAATGCAATCTATGTCACACAGCTCAGTTTCCTCCTACTAATATAACAGTTCAAGGCAGAAAACAACAAGCAAATAACCTCCATTTTCTGCTGCCCTCCTTGATTTAACATGCTGTAAATTTAAGCTGACTTCCAAAAGTATTTCATTCCCAGTTGTTCAGTTACTTTAGAAAGCAGTTAGACCAGCGCACACTGACAATAATCTCTGTGCAGTGCTTGTGTGTCATTGTGGATTGTCTTGGTCACCTCAGAGCCATGGGATTTCTAAGCAGGTCTCTCTTGTTGGAAGTGGAGTGTTCCTGGCCGGGCAGCTCATGGCTGTGAAGCTCTCAGTTTACCAACTTTTAATTTCATATTGATGTATTATTCCAGATCATGATGATGCCAGAGAGGATCAATGATCTGATAGGGTAGGGGCACAGCCTAAATGTAGATGCTAAGCACTTCTCATCCACTTTTTCTTTAATACTGACTAGGGGGTAAAGCCCACTGCTCGTTTCGTGCCAGACACTTCACACTTCTGCCCAGTGTGTTTATGGGTGGGGGTTGTTTCTTGGAGCTTGAACACATGCCTAGGAGATGCGGGTGAATCAGCTGCTGGCTTGGTCTGCCTTGCTGTACATCGATAATTTAAATGCCTATGCAGCGGCTGTCCATTTGTCTCATGGGCCATCAGAGTGTCTTCCAAGAAGATCACGTCTCAACCCGTTTTTTTTTAATTATTATTATAATAGAGAGATATCTTTGTATACCAGAAATTTTAACTTTGGACTCCTTCCTTCACAAAAGAGTTTCTGCCACTGGTTGTTGCTCCATGTATTACGGTTATTTATCTCTTCTGTCATTTCCTTAAAAAAACATCTTTGTATGGTTGGTGCCAGATGACTTTGCAGACCTCCAGGACCGTGATTGAGTACCCCTGATCTACAGTGTAACTAAAATCTGTCTTTGATGAATGAAGGTGGTAACAAGTCATATATAAACAGCAAGTTTCATGATCAGCGAGGACTGAGGTCTAATTGGGAAAATTAGCTGGCCCTCCAGGACCGTGACTGGGGACCCCTGCCCTAAGAAGACAAAAAACAAAACTTGCAGGAAAAATGGGAGAAACCATGAGGACATTTCAAAAACAGACCCCTTCCCAGGTAGGTTAGGCATGCAATGGGTGCCAAAATAACAGAGTAAACCAATATCTCCATGATTTAGGAATAGGCTGTAAAAAAATAACCCAAAGTGCAGATTCTGACATGGCCTTCAGGTTATTCGATAGGGTCAGTACAGGCTCCTTAATGTCCGAGAACTTTTTGTGTGTGCAAGTTGCCATGTGCCAGCACCTTGATTAGTGAGTTAATCTAACTTACCTGCTTACCTCCATCCTCATTAACCTGAAACATCTTGGAAGACAGTTGAACTTTTTTTTAGCCTTGCGGGACTTGAAACTATCTCTCTGAAAAAGTCTTGTCCCAGGAGTTTTTTTTAATTATAATAGAGAGGTATAATCTCCAGACTTTACTTTCAATCTTACTTTCTTGTATTCCTGGTTATATTTGCTATTATTATTCCTATAATAAATACCATTTTGTTTTTAACTTTCTATGCTTCGTCTTAATGTCTAGAGTGACTGAAGTAATAAGGTAGATTTCCTTGAGCATCTGTTGCAGCCGGAGATTTGCTATACGCTCTGTGCAGTGAGGTTTATTAAAGCTGAGGGTGAGAGCTGTACCCAAAAGTAGGGAACAGTACATAAAGTAAGGCAATATTGGCTGAAAAATGGCCTATAGTCAAGGATGCTGAGCCTTTGTAAGTTTAAATGTATCCTTGGAGACCAAAAGTAACGTTTAGGTCTGAGATATGTTTTAAACATCACATTGTGTTCCTGTTGATAATAAGTAAGTCTCTTGAAGTGCGGAGAGAGTGACAGGCTGTGTTATTCCTAAGGCACTTGTGTGGTTTAAAGTGCTAGAGATTGATCAGCTGTGTGTGTGTGTGTGTGTGTGTGTGTATGTCACTCATAGGGCACTGTTGTGATTACGGTCTGTGTCTGTGTGTGTTAATCTTAAGGTGTGACAGTAGACCAACCCAATAACGAACCTGTTGAGTACACTTATCCCTGAAGAAAATAGGCAAAGGGTAAGAAGAGGGAAATACCATGATAACCCAGTCTCTGTGCGTGTGTGTGTGTCTGTCTGTTTTTCACAGTTTCTTGAGTAAATGCAGATGCTAAAAACTAAAATAGGCAATTAAGGGTTCTGAATTGTAACAGGGAAGATAACCAAAACTAAGTCAAAAAATGTATTACTTTAGTAGTAAATAAATGGGCTCAAATGAAGAAATTGGTTGAAGTGAAAACCTGCAGCCCACCATTTCTTGAGGATGGCCTAGAGCTGAAAAGTTCAAGAGAAAGAGGAACTCTAGAGGAGCCCTAAAAAAACCATAATTCTGTAATTAATTATGAATTCTTTTCGTCAATCGATTATTGTAAGGACCCATTTTATGATCAGAAAGATCAGCATCAGAGTGGTAAATAACACGTTAAAGAACAGTTTGGGTAACTGGGTTCCGAGGGCACAAAGCCTACTGACACTCGCATCCAAAATTTTTATTATACATTTTTGTATCACATTAAATTCTGTGGGAAATGGTTTCTTGGACTCTGCCCAAAAAAAAAAGCAGTTTCCTTACCAGAGAGTTCTGGTAGAGGGAGTGGTGATGCTTTTAATTCAACAGCAGTCTGCTTTATTGGACCAAAAGAACATAAGGAATTGGCTTTTTAAGACCCCCTAAATTCTGTATTTTTGTAACACTTTATTTCTATGCTTTGACCTCCTTGTTTTTATTTTTGTTTTAAGCTCCGCTCAGTATTCAGTAATATTCACCTTCATGGTAAAAGTGTTTGGATTCTTGATCCGTGTGACATGTCGCCCCTGCGCCACTTCAGTTAATTTACTAATAACAATCGCCAAGCCGTTTGTCCTGAAACTTAAATTACAAAAATTGGAGCTTTTTAAAATGCACGTTTTATACTTCATTTAAATGAACAAGGCGAGTGCTTTTTGTTTTATTGTTTAATAAATAAAAGGTATGCTTACACATCACAACAGCACATACAGGAAATTAACACTGTGACAAAGGTGACACAACCAATCTAGCTTTCTTATGAAGGTGGGTAATTTCTTAGGTTTTTATCCCATTAAGTAGGGTCTCTCAAAAAAACAAAAACGTTTGGCTTAAATTTACTTTCTCAGTGTTTGCTCACCAGAATACCTGCGTGGTGGTAACAGACATCACACTTCAATGGATTGCCCACTCCCTGCTCCTCTTATTTTATAGCTCATAAAAGTGGGGGTGGTAGTGGTGCCCCCATTTCTGGCACTGAGAAGCTTGAGCGGTGCAGGCAGGCTGCTGTCTGGCCATGTGTATGTAGTTCACCACTGACTGTACCCCCCCCCCTCCCATCTTCATAGGTCCAGGGTTTAATGGGCACATAAATGACATACTGGAAGGTCTATTGAACGAGCTACAGGGCTTCAAACTAAAAATAAAATAAAATATTGGAGCACCACTGGTTCCTACATTTAATCTAACTAATCTGTTTAGTCATCAAATTTGACTCAAATTAGTTATTGAACAGACTTATGGTGTCTTCTCCGGTTTCCTGATTTTTGCCATCCTTCGTTGTACCCTGTTGTGCACCTCTGTGCCAGTTTCAGCATTTCCAATACAGCTAACACAGTTGGCACATGCCTTCCTTTCCATTGTCATATATGTTTTATATTTAACACATTCTTTCCATTAGTCTCCTTCAGGACAGGGGTGTCCAACTCCGATCCTGGAGGGCCGCACAGGTAAGCTGGTGATGTGGGGCCTTGTTGTATGTCTCACTTTTCTGTTCCAACTCAATTGCTTAATAAGAAACCGATCTTTGCCAATCTCTGACCTTATTTAGACTTTTTGGCTTATTAGTCTGCTTCACCCAAATGATTAGAAGCCTAAAACGGATCATTTTCAGTCAGTCACGTTTTTCTCTTAAGAGTTTTATTAAACCAAATAATGCATGATGAATCGATGAAAGTGTAACTGGAGACAAGCTAGTTGGAGAACTGCTGGCTGCCTTGTCATTTGCATCTTATTGCTAATAAGGAGCCTTTAAAAAACAGTGAATGCAGCTGCTCAAGACTGAAATAACCAATTAAGGGTGGGAAACCTTAACAAGCAAGACCATTAAAATCCATCCATCATGGCAGTGCTGCTGCCACGAAGTAAAGAGACCCGGGTCCTCCCTGCGTTGAGTTTGCATGTTCTCCCCGTGTCTGCGTGGGTTTTCTCCCACAATCCAAAGACATGCAGGTTAGGTGGATTAGCGATTCTAAATCGTCCCTAGTGTGTGCGTGAGCCCTGCGGTGGGTTGGTTGCTGCCTTGCGCCCTGTGTTGGCTGGGATTGGCTCCAGCAGACCCCCCTGTGACCCTGTGTTTGGATTCAGCAGGTTGGAAAATGGATGGATGGAACCTTAACAAACAAGACCACAAACAAATGAAGCATCAAAATGTCACTTGAGCAGTAAGTGCTTCATCAGCAATAATTGACTTCTCATTAAGAAACGGAGTTGGAACAAAAACCTGCAGCCACCACAACCCTCAAGGACCGACGCTGCCCACTGAAACTAAGGGGTCCGAGTCAAATTAATTAAAATCAAGGCAAAACAAAAGCTAAGTAGCAGTAAAAAGTGGTAACTGATTAAGAAGATGGTTGGAATGAAAACCTTCAGCCATTGCGGCCCTTCCAGACTGGAGTTGCACAGCCCTGCTTTAGTAGCTAAAATTTAGGGAAGGCCAGTTCTTCATGAGCAATCATTTAAAACACATTGACATTCATTTTCAGGTCTTCTGAAGTATAATTACATTTTTCAATATTAACTTGAAAAACATTTAAATGTGTTTGTAAATAAATTAGAAAAATCCTGTGTCTGTTCTTGCAGTTTAAAATAAATGGGCATACTGGACATAAAAACAAGAGCCTTTAAAAATCTTACCAAATCTGTCCACTCTGAAGCTTTTTGCTTTCAGGAGTCATGCCTTCCACATTTCCGAGGTGTGTTTATGGCAGCCAAAAGAAATTGGAAGTACAGGAATACATTTTTTAATCACAGAATTCTGGCACTGCATCAGGTAACAATGCGTTCTTTTTCAGTTGTCCGCTCACAATGAGGGTCACGGTTGGGGCTTTCACGTACGCAAAAAAAAATTAAATAAAAAGATGGCACCAAAGCAAACAAGTGTCTAAAACTGTTCAGTGCCACACTGCCTTTCTACGTCTTCACAGCAGGACATTTCAACTATAAATATTTGTCAAAATCTTAAGTAACAGAAATCTAGACCCTGGGGGTGGAAGACGGGCACATTTTAAAAATTGCAGAATCTCATAAAAATAATTCCAAAAACGACAGGACATTTCCCCCATATTGTAAAACACCACATCCAAGGCATGGATCAACATTGGCTTGAAAATGGACATGTTTGGTAAGCTTTAAAGCACAAGAACAGAAACAGATTTATTTAAACTTTATAACAATGCCTCGCGTAAGGACACAATTTCCTCTGACAAATGAATGTAGACTCTGATTGTGAACAAAATAACACAAGACTCGGAAAAATACCCAACTTATCCTTCCATTCTTTCTTGGCCCCCATAAAACTCGGACTGATCCAGCGGTGTGTGCGTGTCAAGGTGATGTTTAAGTCCTCCCACAGTGTGCTGCACCAGATCTTCTCCAGGTCTATCGTGAAATAAAGCAAGCCACTTATACATTTAGATCCCCCAAATACCTTCACCTGCTTTTGAATAAAAAGTCACAACACACAGTTTGCTTCTCCGTATCTCATCTCCGCCAGGGAAATTCCTGTAGTTAGCGCTTTGAACCTTCAAGCAGCCGCTTGTGGTTGTGTTGCTTTACCCTCAGTGTGGAATTCACTGGTCCGGTCGGTCACTGAATGTGACCCTAGATGAAGTCTGATATTTAGCACTTTACTATTGTGATAAGAGATTACATGCACCTTATCCACGGTGTTTAATCACCGAATAAAATTATTAATGAAATCAGCCGAGAATGACGTGGTGTACAATTGTGGCCAAAGGTTTTGAGAATGACAGCAGTATTGGTTTTCACAAAGTTTGCTGCTTCAGTGTTTTTAGATCTTTTTGTCAGATGTTTCTATGGTATACCGAAGTAGAATTACAAGCAGTTCATAAGTTTCAAAGGCCTTTATTGACAATTACATGAAGTTTATGCATAGATTCCATATTTGCAGTGTTGGCCCTTCTTTCTTTTTCAAGACCTCTGCAATTCACCCTGGCAATCAACTTCTGGGACAAATCCTGAGTGATAGCAGCCCATTCTTGTATAATTCATTCTTGGAGTTTGTCAGAATTGGTGGGTTTTTGTTTGTCCACCCACCTCTTGATGATTGACCACAAGTTCTCAATGGGGAGTTTTTTGGATATGGACCCAAAATTTTGATGTTTTGTTCCCTGAGCCACTTAGTTAAAAGGCATTGTGGGTCACCAAACTGTTTTTGGATGGTTGGGAGAAGTTGCTCTCGGTGGATGTTTTGGTCCCATTCTTTATTCATGGCTGTGTTCTTAGGAACAATTGTTTGAGCCCACTGTCTTGGCTGAGAAACAACCCCACACATGAATGGTCTCAGGATGCTTTACTGTTGGCCTGACACAGGGCGGATGGTAGTGCCACTTACCTTCTCTTTTTTCCAGGTACCCCAAACAATCAGAAAGGAGATTCATCAGAGAAAATGACTTTCCCTCAGCAGTCCAATCCCTGGACCTTTTGCAGAATATCAGTCTGTCCTTGGTGTTTTTCTTGGCATTTATGCTGCCCTTCTTGACACCAGGCCATCCTCCAAAAATCTTCGCCTCCCTTACGGTGCATGCTGATGCACTCACACCTGCCTACTGCCATTCCTGAGCAAGCTTTGCACTAGTTGTGCCCCCCCAATCCCGAGCCATTAATAAAGAATGGGACCACAACATCCTCCGAGAGCCATGTCTCCCAACCATCCAAGAACAGTTTGGTGACACACAATGCATGATGGAGCACCGGGCCATAAGGCAAAAAGTGAGAACTAAGTGGCTTGGGGAACAAAACATGGAAATTTTGGGTCCATGGCCAGGAAACTCCCCATTGGGAACTTTTGGTCAATCCTCAAGAGGTGGGTGGACAAACAAAAACCCACAAATTCTGACAAACTCCAAGCATTGATGATGCAAGAATGGGCTGCCATCACTCAGGATTTGGCCCAGAAGTTGATTGCCAGGTTGAATTGCAGAGGTCTTGAAAAAGAAAGAAGGGCCAACACTGCAAACATGGACTCTGTGCATAAACTTAATGTACCTGTCAATTAAAGCCTTTGAAACTTATGAAATGCTTGTAATTCTACTTCAGTATACCATAGAAACATCTGACAAAAAGATCTAAAAACACTGAAGCAGTAAACTTTGTAAAAAAATTAATACTTGCGTCATTCTCAAAACCTTTGGCTAAGGCTGTTGGAAGGGATTTTGGGGGGTGCATTTGTGGCTGTTTCATTTGCAGTTTCGAGCCCAGCATTTACATTTTTTTTTATTCTTTCTGTCCTTTAATAAAAGAATGAAAAAACAGATGGATACTTGTAGTGCTTTCCTATGCCCCCATAAAATGACACAGCCCTTGCTTCTTCTGCCCCTTCAATGACGAACACATTCACAAACTCCAAGGTGGAGCCTCAGCTGTCTTTGGTATTTCCGCAAGTCAAAGCGGTGGGACCGGAAAGGGTTTGCAGTGGGACTTCTTACCTGTCTACATGTGTAATAGTCTGTAAAATATTTTGGAGTGGTTACATCTGTCAAATCTGTTCCACCTTGGACCCTGTCCCTAGCTATATGAGAAAATGCGACACTACCTGGCACTTGCCTCTTTTGACTTGTTCTGTTTATACTTTACCCATTGTGTGTGGCTCACCATCTTGTCTAAGCACAATCGAATATTCATTTCTTGACCTTAGTTTCCATCTGCTAAGCCATGTCAATTATTGAGCCATATGGGGCCGAGCCAGGAGGCCAGCATCTAAATATTACATACGCAGTATATGGCTGTCAGGGGTTTGTTTTTGCTGGGATAATCATTTATACTCTCCTTTTCTGCTGCCTTTCTAATGTTTCCATGGAATGGTATATAATGTCAAACACTTCCTTCACAACAATAAAATGGCTTCTCTCAGGAAGGAATCTTCTTTCCAGTGTGAATCTTTGTATGCTTCAGTAGGTTGTACTTTGATAAGAATCGTTTTTTACATTCTGAACAGCTGTATGGCTTCTCTCCGTTGTGAATTCTTATGTGATTCTGAAGACCACTCATTTGTGAGAATCGTTTGGCACACTTAGAACAACTATAGGGCTTCTCTCCCGTGTGAACTCTTGTGTGTTGTTGAAAACCACCTTTGTCAGAGAATCGTTTGCCACATTCTGAACAGCAGTATGGCTTCTCTCCAGTGTGAATTCTTGTGTGCTTCTGAAGACTGCTAATAGTGAAGAACCGTTTGCCACATTCAGAACAGCAAAACGGCTTCTCTCCTGTATGAAATCTTTTGTGAGTGTGAAGACCACTACTAGTGGAGAATTGTTTGCCACAGTCAGAGCAGCAGTATGGTTTTTCTCCAGAGTGAGTTCTCTTATGTCGCTGAAGACTACTACCATCCGAGAAGAGTTTGCCACAGTCAGAACAGCAATATGGCTTCTCACCAGTATGAATTCTTTTGTGCTTCTGAAGGCGACTGTTGGTAGAGAACCGTTTTCCACATTCAGAGCAAGAATATGGTTTCTCTCCAGTGTGAATTCTTGTGTGGTTCAGAAGCCGACTGTTGTCATAGAATCGATTGCCACAGAAGGAACAACAATACGGTTTCTCTCCAGTGTGAATTCTTACGTGTTTCTGAAGACTGCTACTGGTAGAGAAACTTTTGCTGCATTCAGAACAGGAATATGGCTTCTCTCCTGTGTGGATTCTTGTGTGCTTCTGAAGATGGCAGCTGACAGAGAATCGTTTGCCACATTCAGAGCAGCAAAATGGTTTCTCACCAGTGTGAATTCTTGTGTGTTTCTCAAGACTGCTTCTGTTGAAGAAACGTTTGCCACAGTCAGAACAACAATATGGCTTTTCACCACTGTGAATTCTTGTATGTTTCTGAAGGGTACTACTGGTGGTGAATTTTTTGTTACATTCAGAACAGGTATATGGCCTCTCCCCAGTGTGAATTCTTCTGTGGATCTGAAGATAGCTATTGCTGGAGAATCGTTTATTACAGTCAGAACAGCAATATGGCTTCTCCCCAGTGTGAATTCGTTTGTGTACCTGAAGGTTGCATAGTTGTGTGAATCTTTTGCCACACTCTGAACATGAATGTGGCCTGTGTTTCTTATCACGGTCTTGCTCATTACTGCAGTTGGATTTGTTTTTCAAGTGTTTGCTGCTTTCTTTGGAAGCATATAAAGCAGATGGACTTGAATTTTGTACTTGTTTTTGTAAGGAGATAACATCTATTCTTGTTAGTCTGACAACAGGTAGAGACCTCTTCTGGAAAATAGCTGGTATCAAAATCTCCGAGTCAGATTTCGGTTTCGTCACATTTTCCTGTCGTGGTGGCTGCTGTGATTTGCAGGGAAGGGAGGTCTGAGGAAATGAAGGTGGGGAGAGACTAACGTCTTGTAAATCTGCAGAAAGACATAAGTGAACATTATGTAAATAGAAGCAAACTTTAAGTAGAAGATACATTTTTGCCCATTGGAATAACCTGAAGAACACCACCACAACTACACATTCTCCAGTTTTCTGTTGATTAGTGTCAAATGCAATTTTCCACAACTTTATATATTAGATAGAGAAGTCAAAAGACAAAGTGCTTTCAGAACATTAGCAAGAGTCTGGGGAATTATAAATAAATGATTAGGGTTCAAGCCTCACTGTACTAATGTGTTTTAGTGGCAATATAAAATAATGCTTTTAATTAGGGACATCATTTTCCTATACAAGTTTGTTTTCCCACTTGTATGTGTCTTTAAGTAACTCAGTTTGCTAATCTACCACCATTTGCCACATCCAATGAGATGAAAAAGTAATGAAACTGGCACAACTAGATAATGGTGTAAGATACTATCCAAAACACTACTGGTGCCATTTTGTTACCTCTCTCTCAGAATTACTAACACCCCCCGGGGGGCCCCCATTACAGATAGTCGTCGAAAACACGCTTTATGATTGTTCAATGCATGACCGCTGCCACGTCTTGTGGACAAACAGTTTTTGCTACATCAGCTCTATATGCTATGACTCCTTCATCTCAATCTCACTTTATTACCTGCGGTGGTTTTGACTACATTCAGTTACATTTTATTTATTTATTTTTTCTATAAATTACAGGGAAAAAAGCCAATTGATCTCAACACAGAAATGAAGGTGAACAAGCAATATGAGGATGGAAAGAAAGCCAATGTCATTGTAAGTTATCCCATTGAAACCGATGTTCACCACACTGGATTGCTGTGCTCTGGCTTTGAATCCAGTTAACCTCCAATGCTTCTGTATTGTAACTCACAATGTACCGCTTCATATGACTGACCACAAGGGGTTAATGAAACCACACTGAACTCCTTGATCCGTTAATGTTTATTATTAACAGGCTGCAATGTTACCACAGAAAGCATGCGACTGCTCAAAGTCTGCCCCCAGCACAGTTATAATGAGGCAAACACTGATGACGACATAACATAACATCAGACAAAGAAAGGATCAGCGAAGCTCTTAAAGGTTTGGCATCTGTGTGAGTAACAGTAATAACTAAACAAAATAAAAAATGAATTTACAAAAACAATGATAGAAAATCTACACAAAGTGCTAAGAACAAATATAAAACAAATACCGCATTTACTAGCGGATAGGTTCTACTGTGGATAAGTCTGGATTTCATTTTACAGTATAAATTTCTGGTGTTTTATAATGTCGGTCGTATAAGCTGAATTCAGAAAACTCACGTTATTGGTCCAAGAGTTTACTACATGCTAACGCCCACCTGAAAGAGCAATCACGGAGCACACAGCCTTTTTTTCCCCCCTATGTAGTGTGCCTACGTGACCACACGGTAATACCCAAACTATTTCGAAGCAACTTTTGCACCATTTTGTTTCTCACACCCTCATACACCTTTATCGTAAGAGCATCCCTTATCTACGATGGAGCGATCGATCAGAAGAAAATATGAAAAGTCGCGAAAGAAATTGGTAACTGCGCTGTTGCAACAAAATTTGATGTGTCTGAGAAACTGGTGCGAGAATTGGAGGAAGCAAGATGTTCAAAAAAAAAAAAGTGTCATGTTTTTGAACAGGCGTATAAGTCGGGGTCCGATTTTATGATCGATTTTTCAGGCTTCAAGACCCAACTTATATGCGAGTATAGTGCTGGGTGGTATGACCAAAAAATTCTATATCACGGTATTTTTCAAAATTATACCAGTTTCACGGTATTCTATGGTATTTTTTTCCCCCCATGCATGCGTGGATGTTAACCACATTTTCTACTGCACTTACTGGCTAAGAATAGCCTATCTCACTGTCATGAGAATTGTACATTGTACAAAAAAAAAAAAAATTAATGTGCACACAAGTATTAATACAGGTTTGCTTGGCCCCACAAAGTGATAGTTTTTAATGAAGAGAAGAAATCACATTGCATGACAGTTGCACTCAAAATATAGAACATTTTTATTGAACAAATTTTGCAAACAACTATTTTGACAACATATTTTCAACAATCCCATCATTAAACTGCATAATATTTAAACAACAATAAAATAAATAAAAGTGCAAATTCCAATAATACTACCATTACTTCAAGGCTTCAAGCCCAGGTACATTACGCAGTATTCACGTGTTGGGGAAAAAAAGAAAAATAAAACAAGAACACGTGTATTCACACATTTGAACATAATGGACAAGGCACTTATGTAAACCTTAGCCATTACAAATTCTGGGCAAGGAAAACCAGACACTCAACAGCATCTGGTTTCAGTGCTGCCTTGTGACACGTGACAATCTTTCCACCAGTGCTGAAAGCTCTTTCAGATAGAGAACTGGTATAGCAGGGATACACACGTAATCGGGCTAGATTGGCAACTCAGGGGAAATCTGCTTGGTGGCATTTCCACCACTCCAAAGGGTCTGCATCACTGTCAACCTCTGTGGTCTGCAGGTAGGTTCTCAGCTCCATTTTGATGCTTTCCTCATCTGACAGTCTAACACTGCTGGAGCCCATGCTGCCCGTCCTGTGCTTTTTGAAAAAGCTGGACAAAGACTTTTTTCTTTTTCCCCTCAGGAGGAGGAACAGGCTCTGCTGCTGCACCAGAAGCTGTTGAGAGTGCGGACATGCCAGTGCTGGCTTCATGTTGATCCTTTAGGGATTTTATTTCTTCTGCTGCTCTGGATATAATGTGTTCCACTTTTTCATTCTCTAGGTAGGTTGTTCTGAATCATGGTTCAAGAAGAGATGACATCCAGGAGGTCCTCCAAGGCAGGATCTGAATATTTCTCATTCAAGTAAGCTAGAACGTTTTCCCTCACATCCTTAGTCAGTTGCGTATCATTCTCTTCCCCAGCAAGAATGCTTGTGTTGAAGAGATGGAGTACAGACTTGAGGTAGGAGACGCTGACATAGTGTTCTCCTGACAAGGTATCTGTGAAGTCCTGGAGTGGGCTCAACACCTTGTTCACTGCCTCCAGCACATCCACATCCTGCCAGCTGAGCACCAAGTGCCTTCATTTTCTGTCCGCATTTAGAACCTGACTAATGGCTCTCTCCTGCTCAAGTACTCTTTATCGTCTTTTGACGTGTCCCTCATCTGGTAGGCAGCTCAGTCGTGAGCAGGCCCAGTTCATCCTGAGCAATGCCCAGGTCCCTCCTTTTCTTCCAAGAGTACGAGAAGGCAGAGACAATTTTTTTGCAGACACCAACAGCACGTCGTATGCGTTCATCTTTCATACCCGTCTCTGTAAAGACCACAAACAATTCTATTGGCTTGCTAATCCAAATGTTAATTACAAGAGATTCATTTATTGATAGTCCCATTTATAAACTCCTTTACAAATTTCCACAGACCCGCACGAAGCAAGTTAAATGTCAATCTCGCGTCATGCGTTACTGGAAAATTATGATAGTTACGATGGAGTTGCTTTCTACACATCAGATCGCTAGTCGAATTGATCGTAAATCTCATAACCTGGCCGAAGGAACTGCACGCAGAGCCCACTTAACTCTGACGGCTGAATAATTTTTCCAAAAAACTCAGTTTTCTGAAAAGTGCACAAAGCAATGGTTTCACACATCAACATAAAACGACTGTTACTGCCTGTCGTGCCTGCTGTCTCCACCTGTTTGCAGTTTCCAGCTGCGCAGGGGGCGGCTCGACAGCCAGTAGGAATGCACGGTAGACTGGCTGCCTGGCTCTCTTTGCGAGGCACTATTGCAGTGTGACACAATATGGTTTGTACTTCCTGTCATCGTAAGTGGCGGACATCCCAGGTGAATGTTGCCATGGGTGCGTCAGCTACACGAATGTGTTCAGCACCACAATCAACTGGGGACCGATCAGTTGATCCCGGTACCTCACTTTCGTTTTCAATCTACGTCTCCAGATCACTTGCATCAAAATCGGAGTCTCTATCGATTGCTAGCTAGACTGAGGCATCTCACAACGTGGGAGTTTCCAGCAACGTATCGTGCTGTATCGCTTGGCTCACAGAAACGTTTGTTTGCCGCGCTAACTTCAAAATTTTACACAATTTTATATAAATCATCATCTAACTTTCAACATTGTAACTTCGAAAAATCTAAGGTGTTGAACCATTGTAAGTAGGGGACTACCTGCACTGACTGATAATAGAGATAACAGAAAATTGATTATATACACATTCATTATACATTTCTATGGAAGAGTATTTGGGAAAAAAAAAATGTCGAGAATAAAGTCGACATGTTGACTTTATTCAACATTTCCACTTAAATCTTAACGTTTATGTCGAGATTAAAGTCGACATTTCCACTTTATTCTCATAGTTTATTTTGTCATTAAAGTAGAATGTCGTAAACTAAACTTCATCCTAAAATCAATGTTTAATTTACTACATTTTCTCAAACCCCATCATAAGTTAATGTAGCACATTAAATGCTTTGTATTAAGTGTTCCCCGGCCCAGTTGTTAATCAGTATGTGCTTCTTAAACGGACTTCCTCCGCACTGAGGAGGCGCCGGCAGCGATCACCACACAGAATCAGCGATCACCACACAGAATCCATTTACTTTGTGATATTCCTGCTCTCTGAAAATTTAGAATGCTAAGATAAATACTTGATGTCATTTTCATGATGAAATGCATTAAAACAGGTATTAAACATGCACGGTAGTGTGGCGGTAGAGCTGCTCCCTTGCAGAAAGGGGTCCCCAGGTGTAAGTTCAGTGTGGAGATCTTTATGGCAGGTGTGACGTGGCTCCAAAAAACTGGATGTATGAATGGGTACCGCACAGCTTTAACTTAAATATTGTGTAAATGTTGGGTTTGTGATCTGGTGGCCGGAGACACGAACACAGAATTCAATGGATGTTATTCTGAGTGGGCTTTCTTTATTGCATGTATGCTGTCTCTGACTGATGTACCAAACAACCACTTCCTATCCTTCCTTTTTCTTTCTCCACATAACCAATCGCCACACGATAAATGTCTTTGTGAAATTAAAACTAGTTATGAACTTTACAAAATCTTCGTTATACATTTTTAATTATTTCATCCGTTCAGGGTTGCGCCCATCCCAGCAAGCATCGTGTGCGAGGCAGGAGCAAATCCTGATCGGGGTGCCAGCTCATCGCAGGGTGAATACAAGAAAACATGCAAACTCAAGGGTGGAAACATCCGGGACCCCTTTCTACGAGGGAGCAGCTCTACCGCCTCACTACCGTGCATGTTTAATACCTGCTTTAGTGCATTTCATCATGAAAATGACATCAAGTATTTATCTTAGCATTCTAAATGTTCAGGGAGCAGGAATATCATGAAAGTAACATATTCTGTGTGATCGCCGCCTGCGCCTCCTCTTGGTGCAAGAGGAAGTCAGTATAAGAAGCACGTAGCGATTAACATGGGTCGGGGAACACTTAACTGTACTTAACACAAAGCAATTAATGTGCTACATAATTTATGACGGGGTTTGAGAAAATCTAGTAAATATTCGTTTTAAGATGAAGTTTAGTTTACGATGTTCTACTTTAATGACAAACTATGAGAATAAAGTCAACATGTAGACTTTAATCTCAAGATAAACGTAGAAAATAAAGTGGAAATGTCGAGAATAAAGTCATGTCGACTTTATTCTAAACAGTTTTTTTTTTCCTTCACCGTGGCCTTAATACGCTTCCATACCATTTCTTATTACTATGGTATGTTTTTTACTACCATTGTTTAAAATATTATTTTAATAACTATTACATACCTATGGCTGTGTGATGCCTGTGTCCAAAGCACTGGAGTCCAACTGTTAATCTTGACAGCCTTGATGTTGGCTCCACTGTCCATTGTGATGGCCACTTGCCTCTGCTCTGTTTGGAGGCAATAAGTTTTCAATAGCCAGTCGTCACTTATAAAATGAATCGTCAGGCTCAGATATGGCTCCATTGTACATCTTGACCGCATATTTGCTGTTGTTAAATAGTCGGGGACTGTAGCCACCTCTGTTTGTAACTTCCCTCTGTGTTCTTGGGGATTGCCGTTTGGCTAAAGTACCTGCGACTTGGGATCCAGGGTCTTGATCATAGCCCAGAATCCGCCTTTCTCCACAGTACAATGACGTTGGTTATCTCGACCCACCGCTTGCTTTTTTTGTCATAGACAGTACCTCTAGCAAACACAAGTGACGTCTGACTCGAATGTTCTCTAAGTTTTTCAGTTTTACCCAAGGATGTGGAGGGTGCCAGTCTTAGTTCCATACATTCATGGTACTCCAATGAATGTTTGCGGCTAAGGTGGTGCAGCAAATTGCTCGTGTTGCTGTGTCCGGCGACAACTTTAGCTCGACAGCATTTGTAATAAATAGTTGTTTGGTCCACATCCGACCTTTTAAAACCAAAGTATCTCCTTTTTTCTGCAAAACTTCTTCTGTGTCGTTATGTTTAACTTTATTGCCTGCTACAGCTTCAGTTTCAGAATGTTCACCATCCATTTTCACCTCTCAATACCTCCACTAACGCATATACTCGGTTTAATGCGTGTTTAGCGGTGTAGCAGTGAAAAAAGGTCGCCCCTCTCCCTTCAAACATTTTACCGCTACACCACGTTCCAGATGTTGTTTAGGCTGTTTAAACCGGTGTTGCAGTATAAGAAAAATCCATAACAAAAATAAGAAACGGTTTTCGGTATGAACCGGTAAAGCTCCCAGCACTACGCGAGTATATACGGTATAACTTAAGGGACTAATGATACAGTACTATACATACAGTCAGGTTTGAATAAATATACCGGTGTGCCTTACATCCAGATCAACTTACGACCGGCCCATCTGAACCAAACATCGTCATAAGTGAACACCAGTGTATTTCTCTCAAGACCACCACAACAACAAATTCTGGAATACATAGAATTATTATTATTACTACTTTTCCTAGGAATCATAATGAAGCTACATTTTACAGTTACCATGATCGAAACTAGGATGATATTTAAATGTAAGTCACTGATTATCTGTAGGGACTCGTGTTGCTTCTCAGTACAGGTAACCACCCTTATTAAATAGGAACTGATAAGAGAGACTTGTCTTACAGGTATTAGGGTTTTGTTATGAATAATATATTAGTTCTGTTAATTTCCATGTATTTGTGTTATTTTAACAAAAATGTGGGTATTTTTAATGTTTTTTTTATTTAATTTTTAAGGTCAAGGAATTGGTCTTAACTGATCTAACCAACCAACCAAAGACTTAAATTTATATTAAATTTTCACACAAAAATTCACCTTACAAAGGTGGTCTTTCTGGAACAGGCTTGCTGCTCAAGCTGGGCCCTCATAATTCAGGTCTATTTTTTATTACATTTAGCTGAATCAATGGTTAATAAAATGATACTATTTTAATTCAACAACGTTAATGTTTTTTTCCTTGCATTTCACAGCCTAAAAAAAAAAAATTTCCTTTTCACCACTTAAAGCAAAAAAATAACGGAGAGCGTTTCCTTTTGAACTTTGTCTCAAAGCTCCATGGCTAAACTATAATTAACTGGAAAGTTCAAAAAGTGTACAAATGTAGCGTTTGCATAAGTCTGCCTTTCTTTTCTGAACGTTGATGTTCATCTGTTAAATTACTACTTTTGTTTATTAAAATTAAACAAACACAAAAAAGTCTTGGAGTGACAGGTCAATTTTATAGATAAATAGATACTTTATTGATCCTAAGGGAAATTTAAGTACCAGTAGCCAAGAATTATACCAAGTTAGATTCAAACATTTTAAGTAGATACTATACAAATTACATTGAATAAGTACGCTGGGGTTGTAATCTTGTGACAATTGTGCAAATAATATTACTACCAAAGTGACAGATGGCACATAATATTAAAGTGACAGAATATTAAAGTAAAATAAAGTGACATCGTTTATGCTGATGGGATAACATGTTTAAAATTGACACATTATGAAAAAGTTATACAGTAGTAAGATATATCGGATAGAGTGCATAGCTAATATGGCTTATGAGCAACGAAGTAGCATCAGGCCCAGAGCTCAACCACCCCCTGCTCCTGTTGTGAACAGTTAAAAAGTGTTATGGCTCTGGGGACAAAGGATCTCTTGACTACACAAGCTCTTCTGCTCATCTGTGGTGGAGTATAGTGGGTGATGTTCATCAGCAGCTTGCCCAGTGCCCTCCTCTCTGCCACTGTGACCAAAGAGTCCATTTCCATTCCAACCACAGATTCTGCTTGTCAATACAACCAGTATCACTCTTCTTCAAGCTACCCCCACAGCACACCACCATAACCACCGACTGATAGAACATCTGCAGGAGTTTGGTACATGTGTTAAAGGAGCTCGGCCACTTCAGAATATAGAGCTAACTTTGCCCCTTCCTGAACATAGCCTTTGTGTTCTCCGAACAGTCCAGCCTGTCATCCAACTGCACTCCAAGTTATTTGTAGGTCTTGACCTACTCCTACATCAGCCCCTTCAATGCAGACCGGTCTCAGTGGTGGTCTAGACCTACAGCAGTCCACAACCATCTCCTTGGTTTTGGAAATTTTCAACAGCAGTTAGTTTGATGGACACCATCCCACAAAGTCATTCACCAGACTCCTATACTCCTTCTCCTCCTCCTGTCCACCTTGAAACACCCCACAATAATGTCATCTGAGAACTTCTGCATGTGGCATGGCCCCAAGTTGTAACTGAAGATCAATGTGTAGAGGGTGAAGAACAAAGGGGAAGGAAGAGTCCCCTGAGGAGCTCCTGATGACATTCTGATGTGCAGTTCCCCAGTCTGACAAGCTGAGGTCTACCAGTGAGGTAATATGGTATCCAGTTAACCAGGTGCAATTCCAATCCAAACCAGTACAGCTTGGCCCTCAAGGGGATGATTATGATGATGCTGGAAAGGTCAAAGAACATGATCCTCACAGCACTACATCCTTTATACAGATGCGAGTGAGTCCAGTGGAGGTGATAGAGAATGCCTATCGAGAGAAGGCATTTGTGGATGATGCCAAACTGCAGGGGCTTGAATACAGAATTACATGCATGTTTTTTAACACTAAAAAACTGCCAGGCATGTTTTCAGTGCTGTAACTGCCAAGGTTGTGCCAAGTAGTGTCCGAAATCCTTTTGGTCTTGCTAAGGGCACATCCCATAACTAGGACAATAGACCATGAGTGAATGTCAATATAAATAACATCTTACTCTTTGCATACATTTTCAAATAATCAATGACAAAAGGCCCTCTCTGTCCAACCAATGTATATAAGGTGGAGGACTGTCCACCTCTGGTCTCCGTGGCTGAACAGCCTCCTCATACTGCAGATTAACTGATCTACTGAAGCCAAATGAGTTGACCGTTTCACTACGCACAAATACACATTGAGTCACTGAGAGTCTGACTTATTAAATGTGCTCTTCCACCCGCTTTGTGTAGCATCATAACTGAAAAGCCCCTTTCGCATTCGACTGAGCTACCAATGCACGGTTAAAATGAGGACAATGAATACAGTCATGTAAAAAAAGAAAATAGACCCTCTTTCAATTCTAAACTTTAATGTATCAGGACATAAAAAAAAAAATCATCTGGGGCCTCATGTATAAACGGTGCATATGCACAAATGTTGCGTACGTCTGTTTCAATGCTCACATTGCGATGTATAAATGCTAAACTTGGCATGAAGCCACACACATTCTCACGCCAGTTCAAACCCTTGCGTACGCACATTTTCAGCTTGGTTTTGCAAACCGGCGGCACCCAGCGTCAAAGCAGTGCTACTGTTCCTGGGTGGATTACCATTATTTTTTTTTACATTTATATCCCTGACACGGCTTTATCAAATACACTGAAATTAACCACATATTGTTTGGACATTTAAGGCACCTGATTGTAATCAACCTGTAACAGTATAATGGTGCACAGAATGGCCAAACTATTCCAAATACCATAGCTGCTTTAGCATTGTTAGTCTCAGTGTACTACTGAGTATTTAACCCGCTGTATCGGAGTGTGGAATCACAGCTGTACAGCAGCTGATTGGAAAGCTCTACAGTGGGTTGTGTGGAGAGCGGGAGAATTATTGGGGTATGGCTTCTAGCGCACGCTGCCTCAGATATGTGACACAGTCTATTTGAACTTCTCCGATTCGGCAAATGCTTCAGAGCCTTTCCTGTACGGACCTCGCGGTTCAGAAACAGTTTCATCCTAAGAACTTTAAACGCACTCAATCCGTCCATCAAGTACTCCTTGTTGAACTGTTTGTACTTATAAGTACAATTAGCTCACTGTAAACTTTCTATACAGTTAGAATACTGCACAACCTGAGCCACTTTATGAACCATTCACACTTACTGCACTCTATGTACATGTATATTGTACAGTGGTACCTCGATATACGTCCGCTTTGGAATAAGTCCAACTTGGTATACGTCCTGTTTGGACGCGAAAAATTTTGCTTGGAATACGACTCGCGTGCCAGAAAACCGCGCACTACCCTTCTTTACCTCTCTCGAGACAAAGCCACGACTGCCCACGAGCGTTAGTGTGCAAGTTGCAAGCATGCAGTGAACAACCCACGCTATAACTCTCTGTGAATTTTCACATGTGTGGTATAGTGGGTCCACAGCTCCTGTCAAAGGCCAGTTTTAAAATAAATAATCACCGCACTTGAGGTTTGGTGAGGGGGCGTGTTGTTGTGTGGCTGAAGTGGCTCTCAGGGAGATTCGCAATGTGGGCGTTTCTCACCTAAGTGCACAGTTGAGACCATCGGCATTCGTGATTGTTCCTGGGGCTGCCAATTAGCCACAGCTGCCATGCGCTCATGATAAATAGAAGCGCAAGTCGGCTAGAAAGGGAGGAAAAAGAAAGAACGAACAGATGGACGGAGGTTGCAGGAGAGATAGAGAGAGAGAGAGAGAGTGAGTGTGTGTGTGTGTGTGTGTGTAGTTTCGCGTTGCAGCTGAACATGGAGCCTGGGTGTTGGGCCAACACCCGGGGAATAGTAGTGGTGGTCACTCCCGCTGAGTGATCATGGAGCGGGATTGACCGGAAGGAGGATGACTCCCCGCGTAAGGGGTAGTGTATTCCCCAGCCTAGGCACCCTGGTCGCTGTGGATCCCAAGTCGCTGTTAGGAGGAGCCTACCGGAGCCAGGGATTAGAGAGGTGAACTGAACAGCTGAAGTAGGTAGAGTGAAGGTCAGCTCCCCTATTGAGAAGCCCAGACGGGGGAAGCAGAGGGGCCACCAGGTAAAAAGGCAACGGGCTTTTTTTAAATTAAAAAAAAAACACACACAAGAATGCTTCCTGCTGTATTTTAACCTCGCCGTTTTTAAGGAGACTTTTTTCTGTTGTTTTTAACCTCCACGTTTCACTTCTGATTTTATGGATTTATTTATTGGAACTTTGGACACTGCATTTTAAATTGAACACCTTGTTTTGTTGATTGTTTTATTAAAAGCACTTTGCACTTTTTCACCTTCCCCTTGCTTTGTTGTGCTTCACTGCTAAGCTCATTGGTAACATTACCGACGGTGTAGGGTTCAAGGGCTCCTGGACAGAAGGTGGGAGCAAACATGATTTTGTGTTTTTTCACGTAAATTTGAATTGATTGTTGAAAAGTACGAAGGTGGCATGCGTATCCGGGACATGGTTGCTGCAAACCGTATGCCGAGAATGACGGAATTAAGAGGGTTAGTAGCAGCCCAGTGCTGCTCATCAAATGCCCCCTGATTAACTAATCATCAGCAAGTGTGACCACCTCAATAAAAGCAGAGGTTCTGGTAGTTCTCTGCCCTGGAGCATCCAGGTGTGTGTTAACACAAGGTCAAGGAGCAAAGACATCAGCAATGACCTTAGAGAAGCAATTGTTGATGCTCATCAGTCTGAGAAGGGTTATAAGGCCATTTCAAAACAATTTGAAGGCCATCATTCTACAGTACAAAAGATTATTCACAAGTGGAAAATATTCCAGATGGTTGCCAGTCTTACCAGGAGTGGACAAATTCACCCCAAGGTCAGGCCGTGCAATGTTTAGAGAAACTGCACAAACCCCAAGGGCTCCATGTCAGACTCTACAGGCCTCAGTTAGCATATGAAATGTTAAAGTTCATGACAGTACAATTAGACAAAGACTGAACAAGTAGGGCTTGTTTGGAAGGGTTGCCAGGAGAAAGCCTCTTCTCTCTTTGTAGAACGTAGCTCCAACAGGCAACATACTATTGGCTATCAGAGAAAGGGGAAAAGCAGGAGTACGTTGGAAACTCTAAATGTGATGCGGGCTGCGATTTTTCAGTCGTGACTGGACATGACGCACAGAAACTGCAGTTGTCAAATCTGACATATCACATGACAAAAAGTAACATAATGTGAAATCAGCTTAAGGCAAAAATCCAATTCAAAACAGAAGTTTGTTGGAGCAAAAACCTGCAGCCTCGTGGAATCCCCAGGGCTAAGCTGGAGATCCACGGTCATAAGGTAATGTATTGTATGTCTGTTACCACATACTGTATGTTCTGCTTGCTGGGTGTGCATTATTCATCTTGCATCATGTTTCAATATACACTACCAGTCAAAAGTTTTTGAATATTACATTTTTTCCAGGTTTTTTCTTCAAGTGTAATCAGTTGAAATGCAATGAATGACCTAAAATGGTGAAAAGGTAAGCAGTAAACTGCCAGAGGTTTAAAATTTAAAGTTTAGGTTAACAAAAACTGAAAAAAAGGAAATATCACAATATTACAAATGGGCCTTCTTCAGGGAACAACTAATAGGTTACAACTTTAATTGCTGCAGAACATCTTTAAGTAAATGAAGCCTTGCAAGTTGAAGCAAACAATTTGCACAGGTGTCCCAACTTGTATGGATTACTTAAAAACCATCTGTCTGTCTGTCTTAAAGCAGAGTTGGGACAGAATGGGTTACTACACCCTCTGACGCACAACTTGGACAATAGTACACTGTAGAAACTTGTACATTTCAGAGATAATGGCAATTAACAAATGAAATGAGACAAAGTATTATTAACCTTAGAAGTGTAGGCCTTTCATTTAGAGAAACTGCAAAATAAAAAAAAGTGTAAGCAAGCACTGTGGTGTCCGACACAACCATAAAGGCAATTGGAAACTAGAAAAAACTCTTGACAGGAAGAGATGTGGCAGACTCAAAGTGACTAACCAATAAGAAGACAGGTTTATGAGGGTCCATAGCTCGCGTGATCACAGGCGCCTCACAGTACAACAGCTTCAAGCACAGCGTAACATTGCAGGTCAAAAAAAAAAAGCAAATCTCGGTTTGTACTGTGAATAGGAGCCTTTGTGTTGCAGGTTTGACAGGATAAGTGGCAATAAAAAAAGCCATTCCTTAAAAGGACAAAATAGCACCTTGAAATATCAGCTGTGGAACTGCAGACTAGAAGAAAGTCTTATGGACTGATGAATCCAAATTTGAAATCTTTGGTTCACCACGCAGGGAGTTTGTATGTCATCAAGTTGATGACAGGATGCTTTAAAAAGCGTGAGACACCAACTGTCAAACCTGGAGGAGGAAGTGTGATGGTCCTGGGGTTCTTTTGCTGGAGACAGAGTTGGTGACTTGCAGAGAGTGACTGGCATTCTGAATCAAAAGGGCTATCACAGTTTGGCTGTTAGATCAGAAAAAGAGGGCTACTTTGAGGAGTCAAAAATTTGAATTATGATGCTTATCCAGGGCTACGTATTAACATCATTCCCTGGGTTTACTGTTTTACTATTTCAAGATACCCTGTAGTCAGGATATAGCGGGTTGGATAATGGATGGATGAAGATTGTTGACAATTATATTTTATGCTTATAGTAACTGGACTGTATTGGCAATAGATATCTCAATTTTATTTCTCATACACCACTGCTTGTTTTGTTTTAGGACGTGCCCTCTCTCTAGGTATGTCAGAGGACTGGGACTTTGTGAAGTATGGTCCAGCCTCACGTGGGGAGGAGAGAAAGAGAGCAAGCTATTTTTAGTCTATCCTTTTAATCCTTATTATTATTATTATAAGTGCCAATGTACGTAATAATATGCTTCATGGCAATACCTCCTGAGAAAATTGAAAATTAAGGTCAAAGTTAAGAATACAAAATTACAACAACAGTTCAGAAGCACCGTCTCCAGAACCAGGCAGTTAACTTTGTGAACTGGAATATTAAAGGCCTGAATCACGAATTAAAGAGAAAGAAAGTATTCTCTCACCTAACAGGTATAAACGCTAAAACTGAATTTTTACAGGAGACCCATTGATTAAGAAAAGATCAGTTTTCGGCTGCACAAAGACTGGACTGGCCAAATGTTCCATTCCAGCGATACAAAGAAAACCAGAGGTGTGGGAAATTCTTATACATAGAGCAGTCTCATTTGTAGTATCAGATGTTGTATCTGATCCTGAAGGGAGATATGCGATTATCATAGGTAATTTATTTAACTGTAAAGTGATTTTGATAAATGTTTATGCACCCAATGTCAATGATAGGGACTTCATGCAAAATGTATTTGCATCCTTTCCCAGTGTGACCGCTCATAAAATTATAATGACTGGGGACATCAATTGTGTTTTAAATCCAGACCTAAATAGGTCTCCTGCCACAGGAGCAATGACATCTAACACTGCAAAGACAATTACACAGTTTGTAACTGATCACAACCTATCAGAGATTTCTAAACCCAAACTCAGGAGCATATTCCTCCTACTCACCAGTGCATCAGTGTGACTCAAGAATTAATTATTTCTTTGTAGATAACCATTTCTTGCCTATGATTAAATCCTGCAAATACGACACTATTGTTATTTCTGACCATGCCCCTTTGATTTTGGAGCTGAAATCACTATGCCCCACATTCCTTACTTGCAGCTGTCGTCTTAATCCACTTTTATTAGCAGATGAGAACTGTACAGAATTTATATCCAAGCAAATCAATATTTTTTTTAGATAAATACATCCTCAGGAGGTTTCTGCAGGAATACACTGGGAAACCCTGAAAGCTTTTTAAAAAGGACAGATTATTTAATATCTTTCCCACAGAAATAAAATTGGAAACCAAGAAGGTATCCGAGCTAATCAACGAAATTACTAGAATAGATCAAGAACATGCCAGGTGTCCAAGTGAGGCTCTTCATAGGAAAAGGCAGGCTCTGCATTCAGAGCTCAACCTCTTAACAATCAAAGAAACTGAACAGCTCATTTTTAAATCAAGAGATCAATACTGTGAACATGGAGAGAAAGCTAATAAGCTCTTAACTCAACAAATCCACAAGCAGGAAGTTCGCAATGCATTCCCAGCAATTACCAATTCAGACGGAGACAAAATCATTGACCATAAAAATACTGTATAATGCACACATTTAGAGACTACTATAAATCCTTATACTCTATTGAGATTACAGAAGACAACACAATCTAATGGACGCTTTACAGATATCACAAATACTGTAGATCTTCTCAGTGCAGAGGAATTGGATAAATTTGTATAATCAGAATTACTAGATGCTATAAACTCATTTGAGAATGGGAAAGCAGCAGACCCTGATGGCTACCCTGCTGAATTTTATAATAAATTTTCAACTCGGCTAACTCCCCTTTTATTAGCAACATTTACAGAAGCTAGCGACAATGAAATTCTACCTCGAACTTTTCGCCAAGCATTAATTAAAGTCATTCCTAAACAAAATAAGGACTTATTACAATGTACATCATACAGACCAGTGCCACTTCTAAATAATGACGTTAAGATACTCTCCAAAGTCCTAGCTAGAAGGATTGAGAAAGTGCTGCCTTCGGTAATATCACAAGGATATCAAACAGGATTTATTAAAGGCCGACACTTGGCTTCCAATCTTCGATGCCTGTTTAATTTAATATATTCACCCGAACACCCCAGAGATGATATTATCGTTGGATGCAGAAAAAGCATTTGATATAATTGAATGGAACTACCTTTTGACTACATTGGAGAAATTTGGGTTTGGCTCAAACATTTGTGCATGGATCCAACTACTATATACCAATCCAGAAACCTCAGTGTGTAATAACAACGTTAATTCAGACTACTTTAAAAACTCGAGTGTGGTACTAGACAAGGATGCCCCCTGTCACCACTGCTTTTTGTAATCGCCATTGAGCCACTGGCGGTTCACTGTCGAAATGCTACGGAGATAAAGGGGATTATCAGAGAAGGACTAGAAAATAAGTTTCTCTATATCCAGATGATATGATACTGCATATATCAGATCCACAAAATACTATGCCTGCAGTCTTAATAGCACTAACAGAATTTCAAAAAAATTTCTGGTCTCAGAATCAATATGAATAAAAAGTGTGCTCTTTCCAGTGAATTCTCAAGCACACAGTATTCGATTGGACACCTTACTTTTTACTATTGCAGATCAGTTTAAATACCTAGGGGTAAACATCACAAGTAAACAAAGTTCTTTATCAACAAAATTATGCCATCTGTATGGAAAAAATTAAGACTTGCATAGATGGTCAACCCTTCATCTCACTTTAGCTGGAAGAATTAACATTGTTAACATGAATATCGTTCTGAAGCATCTCTTTTTAATTCAAAACATTCCAATATACATCAATAACCAATTTTTTAAGAAATTAGATTCAACCATAACCTCATTTATTTGAAATTCAAAACATCCACATATCCGAAGAACAACCCTACAAAGACCTTAGGAAGAAAGTGGCTTGGCTCTACCTAACTTTCAGTTCTATTACTGGGCAGCAAATATACAAGCTATGAAAACCTGGACATAGATGAACATACATAGGCTTGGTCCACAATAGAAATAAAATCCTGCAGTATATCTTTAAATTCCTTGCTGTGTGCCACAAATCAATGCAAGTTATCACCAATATACTGCTATATATATATGCTTCACTCAATCAGAATATGGAACCAATGGAGGAAGTATTTTAAGATAGAAAAGCTTTTATCTGTGGCACCTCTGCACAAGAACCACCTTTTTCCACCCTCTCAAAGTACGCAGTTTTTAATGTCTAGAAAACATTCAGGATTAAATCACTTAGAGATCTGTACTTAGACAACGTCTTTGTATCCTACGAACAATCATATTCCAAATTTAACTTACCAGAAACATTTCTTTCACTACCTTCAAATCTGAAACTGTGTTAAACAGAACCTGCCCAATTTTCCTCACCTCCCACCTACCTCTATGCCGGAAAAAATATTGATCAGTCTTGAGTTCTCAGACAGCATTTCTGTAATCTATAAAACTATTTTACAGTCCCTCCCTTTTAAAGATCCAATAAAACACTCAACATATCAGAAAAGGAGTGGAAAGTAGCAACGCAGAGAATCAACTCGAGCGCCACATGCGCAAAGCATAGAATTATTCAACTCAAAATTATACATCGAGAGCATCTATCTTGCTTACAATTTGTCTAAAATGTTTCCGGGGCAAGATCCAACCTGCGAACGCTGCAATCAAGTTCCGGCTTCACTGGGTCACGTGTTCTGGGCCTGCACCAAATTAACACCATTCTGGACCAAAAGCTTTAAAGGCCTTTCAGACAGCCTGGGTGTCACAATCCCTCCTAATCCATTAACAGCTGTGTCTGGTGGGCTCACAGAGGGGCTTAAAGTGGAGAAGGACAAAAACTGGAATCGCCTTTACTTCACTATTGGCACGTAGACTTATCTTGCTCAATTGGAAGAATCGTAACTCACCTCTATTAAGTCAGGGGGTAACTGATGTTACATACTACTTGAAATTGGAAAAAATCTAATTCTCACTTAGAGGATCTGTGCAAAACTTTTTCAAAACTTGACAGGATCTAATCAAGAACATTTTAGAATAAGCATTTAAATCGAGGAAGCAGGTTCTCTCCCCTCTTTTACTCCATTTATCTTTATTAATTGATTAATTTATCTATTTACTTATTTTTATTAGCTTAAAGTTTTACTCTACCAGCCTAGCTCTCTCTTTCTCAGGGGTGGGGGGTTGATTTGTTCTAAACCTATATTTGTAAAACCTGATTTACTTGTATGGAATGTTATTAAATTTTAATAAAAATCCAAAAAAAAATTAATCAAATTTTGTACACTTAATGATTCATTGACTTTTTTTTTGCCATTGCTTATTTGCTCTATGCCAGTATAATATTGCCCAAGTAGTACCTCAGATGGTGTAATAACGGTCTGTTCCAGTTCTGCTTGAAGATAAACAGAGGATTTTAAGTAATCAACAGAAGTTGGGACAACTGTGCAAATTGTTTGCTTCAACTTGCAAGGCTTCATTTAATTGAATGTCTACAGAACATCTGAAGGTTGTAACCTATTACATTAGCTACATAAGCCCATTTGTTGTCTTCTGATATTTTCTTTTTTTCCACTTTTTCTAACCTACACTTTACACTTCTGACTGTTTCCCCGTTTACCTTTTCACCATTTTAGGCCATTCATTACATTTCATCCGATTAAATCTGAAGAAAATGTGTGTATTCATATTGTAAAGGAGAGCCCTGACACAGACAGGCGTAGGACACAAGTTCAAAGCACACAGGGCTTTTATTTTCTCTTTTCCCTTGTGGGAAATGTCTTCGCTTTCTCCCACAAGCACAGCAACATAGTCCCAAACACAAGTACAATAACAATACAATTTTCTTATTTTCTTTCATTCATTCATTCATTCATTTTCTTTTCCACTCTTCCCCGGCAGGTATCATCCTCCTCCTCCCAGCTCTGGCTCCTTTTCTAATGCTCCCAGAAGTGTTCTAGGTGCTTGATGACTTATTTTCAGCAGCACTTCAGGGTTTGGCAGAAGAACTGCTCTGTATGGCTCAGCAGCAGCTGCAGTACCCCTCGGCGGCGCCCATGGATCCCAACAGGGCTGCACCAAACTCTAACTCCCATGAAGCCCTGCCTAAGTCCTAGGCCCCGCTGCAACCCAGGGGGGCTGCCATCTAGTGTTCCGGGGGAGGCAACGCTCTGAATAGGCTGGCTCCCCCGGTGGTCCTAGCGTGGAGGCATCCTGGCATGTACAGCGAGTTCTGTATGAGTGAATGCAATACTGAAGTGAAGGTCAGTGTAGAAAAATTAACTTGCATTAAATCAATGAGACTGCTGCTAGCAAATAGCCCAACTCCCAATCAGTAGTAAATCACACCACAACAATACATTTTGGAAGAAGCAAGAGTTTTTTTCAAAATAACAACTTCTCAGCCTGAAATAAGCATTTCATTGTGAGTGATTGATTGATTACCTACTTGCAATTGGATTTCATTTATTTAATGGGGCTCGTACGGTATGGTACGTTCAATTCCATGCCCTGTACACCAGTCACTATTCAATATTTTTGACTTCATCAGTTTCGTTTATTGTACCTTAGCTGGTAGCACGTCGCATGTCGGTGCTTTTGCATAAAAGGGTCCTGCAGTTTTCATTTGCTTGAAGTAGTTAATAAACAATACCTACTAAGCAGGCAAGGCTCTTATTCAGAATGCAATTCATCAGGAAGTATTTTGTTAATCCTGAAAAGCTGTAATTGACATAAATGCACTGCCAGTACCTTCAAAAGGGAGGTCCAAGGGGCAGGACACTACGGCAGGTCCACATCCCCTGTCCCGGGCAATTCTTTGAAAGGGACAGATGCCTCTGCAATATCGGACTCAAAAATCAGCACACTTTATGTGATGAAAGCTGAACTAGTCGTATTGGGACACGTTGGCCATGATGGTATCCTAATATGAACTGCATCGTCAAGTTGCTGACAACGCCTATGCCTACTACTCAGTAATAGCTTTTTGCCGAATTAAGATAAAATTACAAAGTAAAAATAAGCTTATATTATCCAAGGTTTCATTCAAATGTTAACATCATGACTGTTAATGTAATTTACAACAAACAAGTTTATTTTGCAGCATAAACAAACATTACTCCATGCTTAGGTTTACCACAAATACACGTATTTAATTTTTTAACACCTACCTTTTGCGCCCCGACTTGCAGATGGCGGCTGATCTTCAGAGGTCATCCTTGAGGCCGCTCCTTCAGCCCTCTTTGAGTGCGACACGGATGACTCAGACTTCACATTAACAGAATGCTCATGGAAAGAAGAGCGCTTACTCTGAGCAGAGTCTAATTTGGTAATCGCTTCACCTGCACCTTCAAATGGAGAGAAAAGTTTGGAGTCGCGGCCATCTTCCTTGATATGATCAGGCCTGTCGTCATGTGTCTGCAAATCACCGCCAACACACTTCTGCTCCGTCTCTTCCTTCACGTCTACTGATTCCACTTTAAAATGCTCATTCTTAATACAAAGACTCTCCTGTTCTGGGTGGATCCATTCCCATTCACAGTCTTCCTCCTTAATTTTTACAATCGTTTTCTCCATGATTTAAAATGTCAAGCTCCTATCACAAACGTGACAAAATAGGGCAGCTTCTTCGTCTTCCCTGTGGAAAGGACAAGGGTTAATTCTTGATGAACTGCACACATTAGAAAAGAAAAACACAGTTTAGGTTGAAGTACAGTCCATTTGTAAAAATATGATTATGGCATGATTTATATCAAAATAACTGGGGTGTAAAAATCTTTAGATGTGTGCAGTAAAAGGGACAACAGCATGAAATGAGGCAAGCTCCCCATTCCCGAGCAAATTGTACCTTTTGGCATATCCTGCACATTTTAAACATAACCATGAAGCAAAACATTCTGCAGTCATATTTGGACAGGGACAATTTTGGCTCTGTGCGCCACCACACTGAAGATGAAACAAAGCAATCATTATGTGATTAAAGTGTAGACTTTCAGCTTTAGTTTAAGGGGTTTACCAAAAAGATTGCATGAGCCATTTAGGAATGACAGCCATTTTTCTGCATAGCCCCCAAACCTGTCTCCAGGATCTCAAAAGTATTTGGACATTTGCCTTCCAAGCTGCTCCATAGCCAGGTGTGAGCAGATCCCTCATTATTTCATTAAACTATTAAGCATGGAGTGGATTCCAAGTGTGGAATATGACCTCAATATGAGGTCCAAAGAGCCGTCCATGGAAGTAAAAAGAAGCCAGCATTAGGCAGAGAGAACAAAACAAACCCATCAGAGAGACGGCAGAAGCACCAGGGGCCTCATATATAACGCCATGCGTAGAATTCGCAATGTAACATGACGTAAGCACAAAAGCCTAAATGTGCTTACGCATAGAAAATTCCAGATGCAAGAACTTGTGTGTGCTCCAAATTCCGTGTTCTTCCGCTCCATAAATCCCGATCAGCGTGAAAAGCAACGCACGTGCACGCGCCTTCTGTCCCGCCCCAACTCCTCCCAGAATTACGCCTCTTTGAATATGCAAATCAATATAAATCCCCCTTAAGCTCAGCGTTCTGTGAAAAGGCAATGGCAAAAGCAAGAGAGAAAATATAAGAATTTCAGCGCATACCAAGTGGAGGCAAAGAAAAACGTACTATTTGTTGGTTTAAACAGTGGAATAAACAAGAAAAGGAAGTTGATCGAGTGACATAGCATGTTGGAGAAACTCGAAAGCTCAAGTTCACAAAGTCGCACAGTGCCCGACAAAAAAAAAGAAGTTGTCACATATCAAAGTCGCCCTGAAAATCCGAGTTGTAGCCCACCGTCTGAGTGTCATATGGAAGCTTATTAGGGTACAGAGAAAAAAAAATAGGCACACGGTGGAGAAAAAAGCACGAAATGTCAACTTCAATCTCAACATTTCCACTTTAATCACACAGTTTATTTTGTCATTAAAGTAGAACATCATAAACTTCATCTTAAAATCATTTAATTAACCAGTTTCTCAAATCCCATCGTAACTAAAGTAGCGCATTAAATGCTTTGTTTTGTATTTGATCTTCTATGTGCTCTGTGTGTGTGAATCACTACGTGCTTCTGTTCTTTCTCTTTCTCCGACAGGACACAGAATCCATTACATTTGTGATATTACAGCTCTCTGAATAATTAAAATACTGAGATGTATACGTGATGTCATTTTCATGATGATAGGAGCTAAAGCACGTTATTAAACAGGGGAATACGGTGCGTGATTGTGCGTGACCTTCGATGAAATTATTGTAGCAGTACTGTCTCTTTCAAACGTGCTAATCTCCAATTCCTGTCCTTACTTTTCTTTCCCCAAATACCCAATCGCCACACAATCAGCTCTGTAATAGACGTTAAGCCATCTGTAACCTTACGACGACGATTCTTCAAAACTTTTAAGGAATATTGAAATATCTTCATAATACTGTATGTGTTTAATTATTCTATCCATCTATCCTTCCAGTGTTGTGCCAGCATCAGTAAATATACAGCGCAAAGCAGGAACAATACGTGAACATGCTAGCGCTGTGGCACCGTGTCCTCACATGTTTAATTATTAACAATACAGATTATTTAAATGAAGTTAAAGTTTTAACTGTATAATTTAACAAACATATTTTGCTTCATTTCACATTAAAATGATATTGTCATCATATGTAAATACGCGCTTTATAAAGTGGCCCAGGTTTTGAGATATTATAACTGTAGTGCAAGTTTACAGTGGGGTGATTGTACTTATAAGTACAAACCGCTCTACAAGGAGCAATTGATTGAATGCATTTAAAGTTCTTGGGATTAAACTGTTTCTGAACCGCGAGGTCCGTACAGGAAAGGCTTTAAAACGTTTTGCAGTGGCTGAGACAGCGTGTCCTTAAAGCTGTATACCGATAATTCTCTTCCGATCACTCAGATACAGTGATATAAATACTCGAGTCGCAGTGAGAGTAATATGGAAAAGATGATCTGCTGTGGCAACTCCTAACGGAGGAGCTGAAAGAAGAAGAAGAAGAAGAAGTAAGAGTAACAACGCTAAAGCAATTATGGTATTTGGAATACTATGGCTGTTCCCTGGACCATTATATTGTTACAAGTTAATTACAATCAGATGCATTACACTAATAAACAATATGCGGTTAGTTTCTGTGTATTTATAAAGCCGCGTCAGAAAATAATGAGTAATCACACAAGAACAGTAGCATTGCTTTGACGCTGGGTGCCGCCAGTCTGCAAAACCGAGTGGAGAACTTGCGTACGACAAGACATGAGGTACCGTGGAAAAGTGCGTGGCTTTACGCCAAGTGTAGGTTTTATACATCGCGATTTGAACGTGGAAAAGTTCTTACGCAACATTTCTGTGCGTACGCACCGTTTATACACGAGGCCCCAGGAGTGGCCAAATCAACCATTTGCCACATTCTTAAAGAGAAGGAAAACACTGGTGAGCTCAAAAACACCAGAAGGTCTGGAAAACCACAGAAAACAGCTCTGCTAGATTATTACAAAATTCTTTCCTTGGTGAAGAACAACCCTTTTATGACAGTTAGCCAAACCAAGAACCCTCTCTGGGAGGTAGACCACCCATTGCCAAAGTCTACAATCAAGAGAAGACTCCGTGAAAGTAAAGACAGAGGGACTACCACAAGGTGCAAACCACTGGTGAGCCTCAAGTAGAGGAAAGACAGATTAGACTTTGACAGAAAAAATTTTTAAAAAGCATGTCCAGTTTTGGAACAGATTTCTTTGGACAGATGAAATGAAGGTCAAGATGTGCCAGAATGATAGAAAGAGAAGAGTATGAAGAAGAGAAGACTCCTGATCTGATGAACACCACATCATCTGTGAAACACGGTGGAGGCCGTGTTATGGTCTGTTCATGCGTGGCTGCCAATGGCAGTCACTCACTGGTGTTTATTGATGATGTGACTGCTGACAGAAGTAGCAGGATGAGTTCTGAAGTGTGCAGGGTGCTTTACTGTCTGCTCAGAATCAGGCAAATGCTGCAGAACTGATAGGACGACACTTCACAGTGCAGATGGACAACAAGCCAAAACATAATGTGACAGCAAACCAAGTGCTTTTCAATACAAAGTAGTGGAATATTCTTCAATGGCCAAATCAATCGACTGACCTCAACCCAACTGGACATTTCATGTCACTTGCTGAAGACAAAACTGATGGCTGAAAGTCCAACAAACAAGCAGCCCCTGAAGACAGCAGCAGTAAAGGCCTGGCACAGCATCACCGGGGTGGAAACCCAGCACTTGGAGATGGCCAGGGGTTCAGACTTCAGGCAGTCATTGTCTGTACAGGGAGTTTCAACCATTATATTTATGATTATGTTAGTCTGTCCAAATACTTCTGAGACCCTGAAACTAGGGGGACCATCTATAAAAATGGCTCTCTTTCCTAAAAAAACCTCATACAATGTTTTTATTAAACCCTTTGAAATAAAGCTGAAAGTCTACACTTCAGTAACATCTTGATTGCTTTGTTTCAAATCCATTGCAGTGACACTCTGAGCCAAAATTTTAAAAATAATGAAAAATATACTAATAGGTAAATAAATAAATAAATAAATATGCAAACAAATGAATAAATATACACACATACTAGAATGACTAAAAAGCAAATAATTAAAAAGAAAAAACTTCGGACATGGCTGTCACATTGATGCATTATGCAGTTATATTACTGTTGGCATAAAGGAGCCCCCACAGCATATCTTGACACACTTCTGCAGAATAATTTGTTGTCTGAAGGTCCTCAGTATTGGCATGTCAGAGAGAGGATGTGCAGCATTGTTCATAACAACACTCAGTTTGGTTTTACTTCTCTCCTCTTCTACTCTCTCCTGAGGATCCAGTGTGGGTCCCATAACTAAGCCTACCGTTTTAATTATCTTGTTGATCCGGTGGGCCTCTCTTGAAGTGAAGTTACCAACCCAGCACACCACACCATAGAAAATTATCAAAGAGTTATAGGAGATGTGAAGGATGTCACCTCCTTCATATCAGGTACCAGTTCAACACGAGATCCTGTACATTTATTGAGACGCTTACACAACACAATGAGGCAAATTAATAGTACGGCTCAAGTTCAGGCCAATTCAAAAACAGGCGGCACTGACGGATGGTGGCTAGAACTGTTGCTTCACAGGTTCAGATTCTTGGGTTAGGCTCTGCCTTGGCTTGGATTCAATGTGGCGTTTACAGTATTTATGCCCTTTGTCGAGGTGGATTCTTCAGAGTGTGCTCCAGCTGACATCACATTAATTCTAAATTGGCCCAATTTCGGTAGTGCATGCGAGCGTGTTTTGGACAGACTTGTGCCTTTTACACAGTGCTTCAAGGATTTGCACAGACTCTCTAAACTGGCTACGCAGGTGGGAAGCTAAATGAACCAGTAACACTGTGCATCACCACAAGGCACTTCACTGAGCACACAAGAGTACAGTCCTGCATCAAACAAACAACCGATGAGTTCAACAAAATTAAGATTAGGAGAAAGCAGGTTGAACATGTAGTATTCATTTACCCAATATGTTACTAAACACAGCTTTTGTGCCGACTACAGATGTGTCACGTCTCTTTAAAGGAACATGAGCCTTTAGACGAGTGACCACGTTTGTGCTTTAACGAACTGCATTTGGCTGAACTTGATTCTGCGCACTACCAGTTTGTAACACCAACGTGATCCAAAGAAGTGCCTCCCTGACCAATTCAACTATTGCAGGTACTGTATGTATTCTACCCAGGGGAAAAAAATAAAATAAAAGTGTGTTTCATTTCTTACTAATGAACACTTTTAAGCCAAAGAAGAGGAGAAAAAAAAGACTTAAGCTTAACCATATCTGATTTGTTTTTATTCAAATTGAATTCCAATAATCAGCCCTTTTCTTTATGGGTATATGCTCTAAAATCTTTTATCCTTTTTCAATCACAAAATATAAAGTGCTCGTACATACAAAAGAAACAGCAATTTTGGCCTCCCCATTATAAAGGGGATTATGCAAAGTATTTGGTATAGAGCCATTGAGCTTGCCTTTCTAACGCAGTGAGAGCTTTGAATATCCTGAAGTGGAGGCAGATGGGTGCTGGTCAGAGCCGCCTTCATTACCCTCGCCCAGCATAATGCACTACGGCAATGGAAAAAAAAAACAAAAAAAAAAACAATGGCATAAAATTGCGCACCATTTTAAGGATCAAATAGTCACTGCCTCAAAATGTGAATGAATTCCACTAAGAAATATGCGGTTAAAAAGTGCTACTCTGAAGCCAGGCGCCGCTGCTTTATAACGGGACTCAGCAGTGTGAAGGGAACCGGAGATACTGAGGCCTGTCCACGGTACAGACACGCAAAGCGAACCCGTGAAAGCACTCAGTCCTAAACAGAACGAAGCTATAAAAGAGGAAACACAAAGCAAGCACAGTGCAAGGAAAGATAAAAAAAAAAAAAAAAAAAACAAAGATGAATACGCCTTCAGGCTGGAAAAAAAGAATTACTGAAAAACCCACATCCACAGCATGAAACTTTCACTTACCATTCGGTCTACCGGTGATCTGATTCTCGTTACCACTGGCAATGCACAAATCCTACGTAAGTTGGTCACAACCCGAAATCTGACGAAAACGGCCCACTGTTCCGTATGCACCCATTAAACATTCGCGCGTAACATGCACAGGGCGCATCTCATGAGGAGTGCGGAAACAAGGAAACCTGCAGCCTGCCTGAGCTCTTGTGAGTTTAGCGCATGCTCTGTTTGTACCGTCGTGGTGCCCCGCCCACCGGTTACGTGCACGCGCGTTCTCAAAGTCTGGCTTTGGAAAACCCGTTGGTCTCTTTTTTTGTTCACATTTTTTTTTTCGTTAGCAACGCTATCTGAACGTTACAGAATTTTTGAGAGAGGTCTTCACGCCATTTGGAATTGTAGTTCGTGCTTTTATTTTATACTGGAAGGCGTTTTCTTTAATGAATTGTAGTTGTTCGTGTCCTAAAACTACATTTTAACCCCCTTCTCTTTTCCCCTAATTTATAGTACAGGATTGTCCGTGCCATTTAATATTGAGGAGAGACTGGCTTTTTTCGAGTATGCAGGTATGGTATATAACACAACGCTCAAGTTCGCGTCTTCCCCACTGAAGCTCTTACTTGGTGTACAACTTCGCCTCCGTCCGGCGCAGTAGCCTATGTCTTATGGTCAACACAGTACATGGTCAGCACCGCTAGTTAAATATGGACCGTACATTGAAACCTCCTGATAGCTCTTTACACAAATAAAAATTGAGATGGCTAGAGCAATAGACTGATTCAGTACACAAGTAACCTCATTGTTATTTTTAAAAACATTACCGAAATAAAAAGTAAAAGCACAGTACAGAATACTTGAATAAAAGTAAAAAAAAATCAGGTCAAAAATATTCAAGGTTGCTTTGATTCTAATTAGACATTTGATGTACTAATACAAGAACAATGTTAAGACTCTTAATAAAATATGTAATGGTTCTGAAAAAAATCTATACTGCTTTTCATTAAAACTGGACTACAACTGCAATTTTAAGTAGTTTTTTTTTGTAAATTAACTATTCACTGCCCCCTAATAATGCGTCTCTATAAAGATAAAAAGAGTACTCTGCCCAGTATGGCGTTACTAGGGCCTCTTTCTGGAGCCAGGCCCGGGAGAAGTGCCCGCAGGCAAGCGCCTGGTGGCTGGGTCTACCATGGGGCTCAATTGGACACAGCCTGAAAATGTAACATGGGACTGCCCTCCTGTGGGCACACCAACCTCAGGAGGATTAGGGGCTGGGTGGGTGCAGTGTGATCTGGGTGGCAGAGACCTTTGCAGACTTTAACTCAGACACATAAACTGACTCTTGGGATCTGGACAATCCATCTTAAAAATGTTGGGAATTTAAGGTGTTTTCTAAATAAGCAGGATTTTGAGAAATTGATTCACTGTGGAGTGACCTGCCTGCTACTATAAGAGATGCCCCTTCAGTCTCAGCTTTAAAATCCCACCTTAAGACTCACTACTTCAGTTTAGCACACCCTGACTAGAGCTGCTGATTAACTGTGCAGACTGCATCTCTGTTGTTAGTCATTAGCACTAAAACATACAGTATCTCACAAAAGTGAGTACACCCCTCACATTTTTGTAAATATTTTATTATATCTTTTCATGGGACAACACTGAAGATGTGACACTTTGATACAATGTAAAGTAGTCCGTGTACAGCTTGTATAACGTTGTAAATTTGCTGTCCCCTCAGAATAACTCAACACACAGCCATTAATGTCTAAACCTCTGGGAACAAAAGTGAGTACACCCCTAAGTGAAAAATGTCCAGATTGTGCCCAAAAGTGTTAATATTTTGTGTGGCCACCATTATTTTCCAGCACTGCCTTACCTCTCTTGGGCATGGAGTTCACTAAAGCTTCACAGGTTGCCACTGGAATCCTCTTCCACTCCTCCATGATGACAGATCCTCAGAGAGTTCTTTGCCATGAGGTGCCATGTTGAAGTTCCAGTGACCAGTATGAGAGAGTGTGAGAGCGATAACGCCAAATTTAACACACCTGCTCCCCATTCACACCTGAGACCTTCTAACACTAACGAGTCACATGACACCGGGGAGAGAAAATGGCTAATTGGGCACAATTTAGACATTTTTCACTTAGGGGTGTACTCACTTTTCTTGCCAGCGGTTTAGACATGAATGGCTGTGTGTTGATTAATTTTGAGGGGACAGCAAAACACTGTTATACAAGCTGTACACGGACTACTTTACATTGTATCAAAGTGTCACATCTTCAGTGTTGTCCCATAAAAAGATATAATAAAATATTTACAAAAATGTGAGGGGTGTACTCACTTTTGTGAGATACTGTAAGTAACATGATAGTTTTAATTTGTTACTAACCCTCACCTATTCTGTTTCTCTTCTCAGTACTCAAATGTGGCACTTGGTGCCACGGCTCACCTGCCAAGTTGTTTTAAGGTAAAGTTATCTCTGATGGAGGGTCACAGGAATAGTCAGGTAGAGGGGTCCTTTCATCAGATTGGCTGGCTCAGCGCTGACACAGCTGTGGAATAGCCAATAGGAGGAGGCAGCTTGCTGGCCGAGGTATCCAGGACTCTAATCAAATCTGAATCCTCATAATATCATCTACTCCTGCATTTTGTTTTTTAGCTTTTACTATTACTTTTGTAATATTGTACTATTGTATTGTATTCCTGAGGTAGCAATGATAGATCTGCCATCTAGATCTGTGAAGAGGATTACTTGTGGTCTGTTCTGTGTATTGTATTGTATTTTCCCCATTTTGTGACACCCATTGCACACCCAAATTACGTGAAAAGGGGTCTCTCTTTGAATTGCCTTTCCCAAGATTTCCTCTATGTTTTTCCCTAAAAGGGTTTCTTTCTTGTTTTATTAGGGATTCAAAGCTGGGGGGCTGTCAAGAAACAGGGCCTGTTAAAGCCTATTGCAGCATTCCTTGTGTGATTTTGGGCTATACAAAAAATAAATTGTTGTTGCATAGTGAATATTGTTTTAAGCTTAACTTTTGTTACCGTTCCGATATTTTTATATTTCTTTCATTGAGCCATTAAGTCAGCGTTTCTCAACCTTTAAGTATTTGCGACCCGAGTTTTCATAGCAGTTTTAATCGTGCACCCCCCAATGTTTTTTTTAAACCTTAATAACATTTTTCCTATACTTTTTGCTGCCGATACACAGCTACAAGTTTTATTATACCTACTTAACTTTTATCGACATTTGTTTAACTCTATATTCATTTTTCTAGTATCAGAATTTAGTTTAAGTTAATTTGTTTTGGTTTCAGTAGATGTCAACATTTATTTATATAGCACATTTTCATACAAACAGTAGCTCAAAGTGCTTTACATATTAAAGAATAGAAAAATGAAAGACACAATTATAAAACAAAATAAATCAACATTAACATAGAATAAGAGTAAGGTTCAATGGCCAGGGGGGAAAGAAAAAAAAAAAAAAAAAAAACTCCAGACGGCTGGAGAAAAAAATAAAATCTGTAGGGATTCCAGACCAAGAGACCACCCAGTCCCCTCTGGGCATTCTACCTAACATAAATGAAACAGTCTTCTTTGGATTTAGGATTCTCACGGAAGGGCTTGATGATGATGATGGTCACGTAGACTTCTGCCTTTTAATACGTCCATCATTGTTGGAGCATCATGATGCTTTGAGTAGTTGGAGGTGGCGCAGGCCACCACCACAAAGAAACCGGAAAAAGAAACAGAAAAGAGAGTAGGGGTCAGTAACGATTTTAGAGCCACCATGAATAGTTGTTATGATGAATTGAACATACAGAGTATCAGGATTAAGTTAAATTACGATTAAAATGAAGTTATAAAAAGGCCATGTTAAAGTAATGTGTTTTCAGCAGTGTTTTAAAGTGCTCTACTGTATCAGCCTGGCGAATTCCTATTGGCAGGCTATTCCAGATTTTAGGTGCATAACAGCAGAAGGCCGCCTCATCACTTCTTTTAAGTTTTGTTCTTGGAATTCTAAGGAGACACTCATTTGAGGATCTGAGGTTACGATTTGGAATATAAGGTGTCAGACATTCCGATATATAAGATGGGGCGAGATTATTTAAGGCTTTATAAACCATAAGCAGAATTTTAAAGTCAATTCTGAATGACACAGGTAACCAGTGTAGTGACGCTAAGACTGGTGTGATGTGTTCTGATTTTCTTTTCCTAGTTAGGATTCTAGCAGCTGCATTCTGCACTCGTTGCAAACGATTTATGTCTTTTTTGGGTAGTCCAGAGAGGAGTGCGTTACAGTAATCTAGTCGACTGAAAACAAACGCGTGAACTAATTTCTCAGCATCTTTCAGTGATATAAGAGGTCTAACTTTACTTATGTTTCTTAAGTGAAAAATGCTGTCCTAGTGATCTGATTAATATGTGATTTAAAATTCAGATTACAGTCAACAATTACCCCTAAGCTTTTTACCTCCATCTTGACTTTTAATCCTAATGTATCCAGTTTATTTCTAATAGCCTCATTGTATCCATTATTGCTGATCACTAAGATTTCAGTTTTCTCTTTATTTAACTTGAGAAAATTACTATTCATCCATTCTGAGATACTAGTCAGACATTGTGTTAGTGAATCAATAGAATCAGGGTCATCAGGTGCTATTGATAAGTACAGCTGTGTGTCATCAGCATAGCTGTGGTAGCTCACATTGTGCTCTGAGATAATCTGACCTAACGGAAGCATGTAGATTGAGAATAACAGCGGACCCAGGATAGAGCCTTGTGGAACACCATATCGGATATCATGTGTCTTCGAGTTGTAATTACCACAACTAACAAAAATTTTCTCCCTGTCAGGTAGGATTCAAACCAATTTAAGACACTGCCAGAGAGGCCCACCCATTGACTAAGGTGATTTCTAAGAATGTTGTGATCAATGGTGTCAAATGCAGCACTCAGATCTAAGAGGATGAGAACAGATAAATGGCCTCTGTCTGCATTTACCCGCAAGTCATTTACTACTTTAACGAGTGCAGTTTCTGTGCTGTGATTTGTTCTAAAACCCGACTGAAATTTATCAAGAATAGCATATTTATTGAGGTGGTCATTTAACTGCATAGTGACTGCCTTCTCTAGAACTTTACTTAAGAAAGGCAGGTTAGAGATGGGTCTAAAATTTTCAAGAGCGAGGGTCAAGATTATGTTTCTTAAGTAGGGGTTTAACTACAGCAGTCTTAAGACAGTCTGGGAAGACCCCAGTATCTAGTGACGAATTTACTATGTGAAGAACATTATCAATTAGCACGCCTGATACTTCTTTGAAAAACCTTGTTGGTATCGGGTCAAGGACGCAGGTGGAGGGTTTTAATTGAGATATTATTTTTTGTAAATCAGGTAAATCTATCCTAGTGAAAGAGTTTAATTTGTTTATAACAGGATGTTGGGGTTTAGGGGGATCCTTAGTGTTGGAGGGATATACTATGTTATTTCTAATATCATTAATTTTTTGATTGAAAAATACAGCGACAGCCTCACAGTGAAATGTATTTTTCATATTTTTGATTTTTGTTTTCTTTTTTTCATATCTTCCAGCCCCCTTTTTTGTTACTTCACGCCCCACAGGTTGAGAACCGCCACATTAAGTCCAGCCTCAGCCTCTTTAATTGAACCTCAGATAAGCCAGAATCCTGTCCTCCACCAAAAATAATCTCACATTTTAAAACATCCAGTGACATGTCATTTTTGTCTCCTGCAGGGAGTAGAAGAAAAGAGATGACGGCCACAGGGGAAATTAAAAATGTTTCTAATGTTTGTTATAGGTTTTGATTAGAAGGGAGTTACTCACAGAGGAAAAGATAGGAGCCTGAAAGAGGCTGAGGATATGAAGAACGACAATGCCTTATCTGAGCTGAAAGCTTTAAGGATCATGACTACTCTGTAAAGCAGGGGTCCTTAATTACAGTCCTGGAGGTCTACAGTGAATGCAGGTTTTCGTTCCAACCAGTTTTGTAAGCAGATAGTGAAACTTGGCCGTTAATTTTGTGGTTTGTTAGTAATTTTGTTCTTCCAAGACAAATCTTTACAATGCTGCAGATTTTTAAATTTCTGCAAACATTATTTTGTGGTGCAGAACAGATTTGAACCTCTTGATCTTTCCCATCTCTTGTATTTACTTCCAAACATTTTGTTAATACAGTTCATGATGCATGTACACAGATTTAAATGGAGGCACGTTAACTGGGGATACTTTGTCATTTGCACCTTATCATTAACCAACGGCTTAGGAAAACAGGCAATACTTAAAAACCTCAATGCAGCAGTTTAAAACTGAAATAATCAATTATGGGTTCTGAATTGTAACAAGTGAGTCACCTAAAAGTAAACCTGTGTTGGTCTGGGTCGGCTCCACCCTCCCCATTGCATCTGGGGAGCTTCTTGAACCTGGATGATCGATAGTCATTACTGAGATGAGCCGGGCGAATGAGGGCACACACATGCAGCAACGAGAAGGTGCATAAGTGCCAAGTGCTTTAATTTAAAATCATCAGCAATCAAAGTTTTCAAATTAAAGTGCAGTGCTGCAAAATGTTCCATAAAAGATCCAATAAAATCACATTGTCTACGTGGAGGTTAAAAACACAATAAAGAATGTGTTAAAACAAGGTTAAAAATCAATAAGCAGGACACAGTCTCTTAAAACTCATCCCTTTAAAACCGATGTCTGCTCTGCTTACCCCACATGGGATCCTGCAGACAGAAGAGACGTCCTTGCACAGCCAATCTTCTCTCCCAGGTTTGGGTCCCTGCTGTCCATGGCTCCCAGCTGGGTGCCACGCTCAACCACAGTTCTTCTAAGCTTGGGTCTCTGCTGCTGTTGGTGGCCCCGGGAGTCACCTTACTGAGCCTCCCTGTCTCCCACTGCCCCTCCTTGGTCTTAAACAGAAGAGTCGCTTGAACAATGGGTCACTCTACACAGACACTCTTAGCCGGAGTGATCCTCTTTAGCCTCCTGAGTGTCGGCCCTACATTCCTGTAAGGGGATCTCCTCCTGGCTGCCTGCCTCCTTTCACCCACAATGGCTCTCTCCCTTCCTGTCCCCCTCTCTGTCATGCAGGCTCCGTTTTATCTGTCCTCTTTAACTGGGTGTGACAAGCCACTACCTCTGAGACACGATGCACATGTATGTGACACGTGTATGTATGGTCTGCCTGCTGCTATAAGAGATACCCCTTCGGTCTCAGCTTTCAAATCCCAGCAGAAGACTCACTACTTCAGTTTAGCACACCCTGACTAGAGCTGCTGATTAACTGTACAGACTGCATCTCTGTTGTTAGTCATTAGCACTAAAACATAAGTAACATGATAGTTATAATTTGATACTAACCCTCACCTATTCTGTTTCTCTTCTCGGTATTTAAATGTGGGACTTGGTGCCACAGCCCACCTGCCAAGTTGTTTTGCCTGCCTAAGGTAAAGTCATCTCTGATGGAGGATCGCACGAACCGTGGGGTAGAGGAGTCATTTCATCGGATTGGCTGGCCCAGCGCTGACTCAGCCGTGGAATGGCCAATAGGGGGAGGCAGGATGATGGCCACGATCTCCAGGACTCTAAACAAATCCAAATCATATTATGGGATATCATCTACTGTTAAATTCTGGTCAGTACTTGTAATATTTTTATTTTTATACTGTTCTGTGTATTGTATTGTATTGTCCCCCTTCTTTTTGACACCAACTGCACACCCAGCCTACCTGGAAAGGGGTCTCTCTTTGAACTGCCTTTCCCAAGGTTTGTTTCATTTTTTCCCTACAAGGGTTTTTTTGGGAGTTTTTCCCTTGTCTTCTAAGAGAGTCAAGGCTGGGGGGCTGTCAAGAGGCAGGGCCAGTTAAAGCCCATTGCGGCACTTTTTGTGTGATTTTGGGCTAAACAAAAATAAATTGTATTGTATTGTAATGTATTGTACAATTGGCCAGAGTACTACAAATAACCATGGAACAAAATGTGCCTGCACACACCCAAACATGACTACTAATTTAAAATCAGCACAATACCATGATCCACTTATCACAAAGCCCAAAAAAAATATTGCTTTATTACAAAATAAATGGATTATAATTAAGAAACTGGTTAAAGCAAAAACCTGCAGCCACTGCAGACATCCAGGATGTAACTGAGCATCGCTGCTGTAGAACAAGTGGGCATGAACAGGAGGACAGTTCACACAGTGCATGTTTGATTTTATACACTTTATTAATCCCAGAGGGGAAATTGTCTTCTCACATGACCTCTGGGGGTCAAAACACAGGGTCAGCCATTGTACAGCACCCCTAGAGCAATTTTCAGGTTGAGGGCTTTGCTCAAGGCTCAACAGAGTTGGATACCCAGTGGCAGTAAATGGGATTTAATCCGGCAACCTTCCAGATACCAGCGCAGATCCTTAGCCTCAGAGTTACCAGTCTACCAAGAAAGCTGACAAAAGGTGGTTATGGTTAAAGAAAAGTGGGTTTTGGGGCCAAAGCAACAAAATTATAAGTAGCGGAGAAAGTGTGGGAGTGTCACAAAATGCTTATTTTTTTTTAATAAGTGTTGGTGCTTATTCCTTATTGATTTGTAAGTAAAGTAGTGAAGCGTAGATTTGTGTTTCAACCAATTTCACAATCAGGCAGCCATTTATACCCGTAAATTAACCTTATTGCTTATTTACCTAACCTTTTTTTTCCCTTTTCTTATTTTGCATTTGGAAAAATGCAGTACTAATAAGTAAGAAAACGCAGAAAAAAATGATCCCTAAGAAATGAGTGCCCCTCCGGTGACCCATCTGTTAAACTGCTGAGGTTTGCCACTGACAGCACCCTGACTGGCCTGATCACGGAGGGCAATGAGGTGCCATATTAGATGGCGGTGGATCAGCTGCCTGCTTGGTTCACCCTCAACAACCTTAACTTGAATTTCTTGATAACCAATTGTAGATTTCAGGAGACGCTCCTCACCTCCTGTGTCCCTAGTTGTAAATGATGTTACTGTCAATACTGTCATTCCTTTAGCATAACTATCACTCACATGTTGAACTGGGATGAAAATATAGCCGGTCTTATCCAAAAAGCTCAGCATGCTTTATCTCCATCATCTTAAAAAGTTTCAGCTGTCCCAGTTGGTGCAGATTCACTGTTATGGGTTTGTCTTTGAAAGGAGCCTCACTTTCTCCATCACAGTCTGGTATGGCAATGCATCAAAAGACTGTAGGCCTGAAACTGGACTCCATTGAAGTCCTGTATACGCATCACGGGTCAGGAAATAAAAGCAAAGACTACACTCCCGATGGGCAACCATCTTGTTCAGTTATTACCACTGAGGAAATGTTACTGGCCACTAAAGGCAACATCTACTGTCGAGGCTTTACCTGAAAAGAAGGCTATTAGGAGTCATAGGATAGGCAAACAGAGTATATAGCTTTATTGCAATAAAACGATAACGCGGACTCAACCCAATCTGGCCAAATCGAGTCGAGCCCCGAACAGTTCAAAAATCACAGTTTATGTAATCATTTCTTATCATTCTGACCTCACTCAAAGCAGCTCATTCGCTGCTTTCCCCTGACTCCTTTATGCAGCTGGCTAGCTGGCTTCCCAAGTTATCATGGGAACCATTATTATCTCCTGACTCCCTTCTGCAGCTGGCCATAGGTATTTTTACTGTCTATTGTTCATCTTTATTTTCTCTGCTTTGCTTATTTTTGGTTGGTCTTGAGCCAGCAGGTGTTTCCCTTATTCCACCCTTAAGCTGTTTTTATTTCATCATCCTCCCTTCCTGGGTCCTCTAGCTAGGTTATATTGGTAGCTAGAGCTAAGCTTTAATTAAAAAAGAAATATGGCATGTGCCTTTATTTAACCATTTGTTTAGCAGACCTGATTTGTATTAATATTTGCACTAAGGTTAATGCTTATATATTTTTCTATATTCATTTATGCTAATACATGAATATACTAATTTTATTTTCCATACTACTAGATGGAGAAATGCTTTCTTTCCTATTGCAGTCACTCTGGTTAAACACAGACTCTGATTCTTCAGTCTCTTCCTGATTTCCATTCTTCTCCATTCAATACAAATTATGTTCATTATGTATAAGACTTACCCAATATATTACTGTGCAGGAGTGCAATTCTTCTTCTTCTTCTTCTTCTTCTTTTGGCTGCTCCCGTTAGGGGTCACCACAGTGGATCATCTTCTTCCATATCTTTCTGTCCTCTACATCTTGCTCTGTCACCCTCATCACCTGCATGTCCTCTCTCACCACATCCATAAACCTTCTCTTTGGCCTTCCTCTTTTCCTCTTCCCTGGCAGCTCTATCCTTAACAACCTTTTTCCAATATACCCACCATCTCTCCTCTGCACCAAACCAACACAATCTCTCCTCTCTGACTATTTCTCCCAACCATCCCTCCTGAGCTGACCCTCTAATGTTCTCATTCAGGAGTGCAATTCTTCTTTGCTATATTGTTTTATATATCTGTGTTTACTGTGTGTAATTTTGTGAGGATGTCAATATTGTGTTGTTTAATTCTATGTATATGGAGGTAACACCAACAGAAATTTATAGAAACTGGCCATAAAGTTCAGATTCATCCATCCATCCATTATCCAACCCGCTATATCCTAACTACAGGGTCACGGGGGTCTGCTGGAGCCAATCCCAGTGAACACAGGGCGCAACTCAGGAAACAAACCCCGAGCAGGGAGCCAGCCCACTGCAGGGCACACACACACCCCCACACACCAAGCAAACACACTAGGGACAATTTAGAATCACCAATCCACCTAACCTGCATGTCTTTGGACTGTGGGAGGAAACCCACGCAGACACGGGGAGAACATGCAAACTCCACGCAGGGAGGACCCGGGAAGCCTAACTTCAAGGCAGCAGCACTACCCATTGTGCCACCGTGCTGCCCAGTTCAGATTCAGATAGTTGTCATTTTTTGCTATATATTTGAAAAGACAAAACAGCATTTATTCTTTAAACCCTGGGGTTAATACTGAGAGTTAACAGAAATGAATCATCTATGAAGGGTAAAGAGCAGCTAAATGGGTGTTACCCGTTTGTGTCCATCTTAGTAAATACTGGCTTAAATAACCAGGAGATCTGAAATAATAAAATGAATTTGGTTGACCTTTAAAAACACAAATTGTTGCTGTATTAAGTAAATATTTTGCATAACCAGTATGTAGTTTTTAGATTGATACAGAAATTCAGAATTTGGGAATAACGTACTTTGGATCTGGAATCCAATTAAAAGAAGAAGTTGACTGAAACGTGCAGTATATACAAAATAAATGAGCTCATCAAGAACACGGGGACACAGTTGGAAACTTGTTAAGGGTAAATTTCGCACAAACATTAGGAAATTTTTCTTTACACAAAGAACGATAGACACTTGGAATAAACAACCAAGTAGTGTGGTAGACAGTAAGACGTTAGGGACTTTCAAAACTCGACTTGATGTTTTCTTGGAGGAAACAAGTGGATAGGACTGGCGAGCTTTGTTGGGCTGAATGGCCTGTTCTTGTGTAGGTTGTTCTAATGCATAAATAAAAAAAAATTCTGTGCAATGTGCCAATAAAATAAAGAAAAAGCATAAAATACGAGCATAAATAAATGTGTCACGAAATACGTTTTTGTGTTGCTTATGTATGTCATTTTATCTGCAGTATTCTTCCAAATGCAACAAGAAATACGGCTTGAATTTAAATCTGTCATTTTCACTCGTCAAAGCGGAGAGGGCGGGTCTCCAGCAAGTGCTGTGTTTTAATTGGCAAATCGTCGGTACACTGGACTTAAACCTTCGGCCATCAAATGCCTCGTTTCTCCAGCAGACCCTGTTCAAGTGACCAGCAAGACGGCCCCCAAAAAGAGAATGGTGGCCACAGACAATTGTTCTCTCTTTTTATACTTCCTGGCGGATTCTTCTATAGTTCTGCATTTTGCTAGTGTCCTTGTCACTCCTGGTAGCCTGAGGTGGTACCTGCAGCCCATTCAGGTTGCACAGGTAGTCCAGCTCCTCTAGGATGGCACATCCATACGAGCCATCACAAGGTCGCCTGTTGTCACTTTCATCTTCACCAGAGCAAGTGAAGTTGATCCACAGTCGCTTACGCTTCCTAACCGGTCAGACTGATATCCTTAAAGCTTCATCGACTTGGTGTTAGAATGGGATGATTAGATGTTCCCTTCATTTTATATATACACACATATAACAGCAGCTGTGAAACGGAGCACTTGTGGTCCTGTGGGGGTAATTTTAACACATTAAGTTGATTTTCTTAGTATTTCCGACTGTCTCCTAGTTCACACATCTTCAACAAGGCAGTTCAAGGGGTGGGAATCAGGGCTCCAGTTCAGCCAGAGGGTGCACATCATTGCCCTTATGTGTTTTTGGTTGACTTCATGCTCTCACTTTTTAATGTTTATTTCACGCTGTCACTTTTTATTAATTTCATGCGGTTCTTTTTTTGTTTTGTTAATTTGTGTTTGCATTTTGCCCTTCAAGTCCACTGTATATTTTGGATTTTTCTCTTAACTTTGAATTTCTTTTGTCATAAAATATAAACCATGATTGTTTTTTTGGGCCCTCGGTTTTTTCAGTATGGAAGTGCGTGAACCCATGTGGTGATAATTTGGAAAAGTAATTACAAAGAACAAAAGAGCACAGTACAAATAATTACATGTTTGATTTATTACATTTTCCTTATTCATTTAGAAATCTGAGTTTGAGGAAACATGCTTCATTTAACCCTGATTAAAGGCGTCTTTCTGGATTTGAAGGGGCTGAATATTCTGCATGGGTGTGATCATAGCTACAGTCCGGCACATACAGATAACAAGGTGCCCATAGCTCTGTGAGTACGGAGAAGGAAGTGGCCACACCGTCTAGATTTTAACAAAAAGTACGATAGGCTATCTGTAGCTGCTGATTTGAAGTCTGTGAGTCATGTCCAAATAACGGAAAGTGCTTATTATTAACATTCTTAATTAATGATGTGCTGCAATGCATTCCCCCCACATTTAAAAAGAAAAGCAAAGAGAACAAATTACAATTTTTTTAACTTCATTAAATGTGAAAATGCTACTTCAAATCTCCCAGTCTCATCACACATCAATTGTCTTTTTCTTTTAATTATACTAAATTAAACAGCTTATTTTAGCAAAACATACTGTAATAGTAACTCTTTGATAAAAATAAAAATAATCTTCCTGAAGCAGCCTTCCTACATGGCTTGTGTTTTGTCTTGGTAGAGTTCTACATTACTCTGCTTTCCCCTTTTGTATTCTTTATTGTGTAACCTTTGTCAAAATGCCTCAAATCCCATAGACTTACTGCTGTTTATAAGGTACTAGCTGTGTAAGCCTGTGCTGTAAAAAGCCTGGACTCCTAGAAACTATTGAAATCGTCAGAAAAAAATTGAAACGCAGAGTCGGTGATTTCATTTTGCAGAAGTGCTTGCTCCCCTCGTCTATCAGCAGCTAAGCAAGTTTCTCTCTCCTCTGAGGTTTTGTTTTGCTGATGGGCTCACCTCACTTGTGTATCAGCAGCTAAGCGAGTTTCTCTCTCCTCGGAGGTTTCATTTCGCCGATGTGCTCGCCCCCCTCGTCTATCAGCGGCTAAGCGAGTTTCTCTCTCTTCTGAGGTTTCACTTTAGTCGATGGAGTCTCTTTTTTTCAGCTTCATGCTGTAGCCTTGTCCTTCTTTCTTCTTCTGACTCGTGAACTTGAGTCCATCTTGCCTGCTCTCTGAGCTTCATGCTGTAGCCTCACACTTCCGGGCCAGACAGACAGACAGAGAGACATATACTTCCACGTGTAGACGTTTATATATAAGATTGTACTTTATAACTTCACCACACCTTCCATTCTACATCTATAACCTCACTCAATTACATAGAGTAAAAGACAAGCAGGAGTTAAGTCACAACTTTAAATAATGTATTATTGATAATATTAAAAGTAGTGAGAAGTCAAGCAAAATGACACATTTTATTGGCTAATCCAGCGTTTCTCAACCTTTAAGTATTTACGACTCGAGTTTTCATAACAGTTTTAATCGCAACCCCCTAACATTTTTTGAAAAGAGCCAACTAATACCAATTTGTTCTTTTTAAATTAATGATATATCATAGATGCATATTTTATTATACCTACTTAACATTTATTGACATTTATGTAACTCTATATTTATTTTTCTAGTATCAGAATGTAGTTTAAGTTAATTTGTTTTGGTTTCAAAAGATGTATTTTTTTATATTTTTGGTTCTTGTTTTCTTTTTTTCACAACTTTGCACCCCCCTTTTTGTTACTTCGCAGCCCCCTAGGGGGGCCTGCCCCACAGATTGAGAACCACTGAGCTTGTATATTGCAATCTTCTCATTACATCCATAATTTCTAACACAGTACAACACCCTACTACTACAGGATAATATTCATACAATAATTACAATATGCAAAGTACATGTGAATATTGGCAACCATACACCCTGATAAATGCTGATGTGTAGTTCCAGGTGGCACACAGACTTGTAATTACTTTAAATGTCTTTCGTTAAGTCATCATTTCTAGTGTTCGTCAAGACAGGCCATATTCCTGTCTCAATATGTCGGCTGAGCTGTGCTCTTCAGTGTGTTGTCCTTTATATTATAATGGTGTGAGAGAAAGTAGCCGAATGTATCCATTCTCTGTTCAGATCCTACAGCCAATAGGGCGCCGTGGTACTTAATGTCTTCTGATTCAAACCCAAACAGTCGATTTTAGACCAGTCGAATTCTGGTACAACACAATGGGTCTCACACCTGCCCCCAATACCATTTGTTCAGCTGATGCTTACCAGCTCGGTAGTTTGGCCTCCATGCAGGAGCTGATCCAGAGAGTCCTGCAGAGAATCACTTGCCAAACTGGCTTTAGGCACTTCCTCTGACCCTGTCATAAAATTCAAATCATGAGGCAGCCCTAAAGACTCAGGGTTGGGACTATCAATCAATTATATTGATTATATCATTTAAATAAAACACTAATATTACGTTTGCTTCGTCTGACTAACAAATAAAGATGTACAAAATATTTATCAATGTGTATACAAAATTTCACACCACAACAGCATGGCATTTAATATGAAAACAACTAAGCAATATTTTTTTTCAAAACAAGCTTTCAACTATCAGCAATGCTATATAGCATGCACATATAGTGTGGCGGACAGCCGGGGTCCATGCCCGTCGCTATATTATATTATATTATAACATTATATATGTTCAGGGGTAGCAGCCAAGGACTGTGCAATACATCCCTCGGGATGCTAGATGGCAGCCCCCCTGGGTTGGAGCGGTGCCTCCATTTCCCACAGGGCTCCATGGGAATTGGAGTTGGGTGCAGCCCTGTTGGATCCGGCAGGTGCCGCCAGCGGGGTGCTACAGCTGGGACTCCTGAGCCTGTATGGGCAGTGTTTTCACCCCACTCAGAACTCAGCAGTCAACCACCTGGAGCACTTCTGGGTGAACTATAAAAGAGGCCAGCAGACACCACTCCGGGAGCCAGAATTGGGAGGAGTGGTGATGGAAAGGAAGAGTGTTTTGTGCTTGTGTGTTTACTTGTGGGTTTTCGGGACTGTATTGCGCCTCTTGGTCACGGGGAAGACGTGCCCACAGGTGAAGAGAAATAAAAGTTTCTTTGCCTTTTATAAATGCCTGGGGTGTGAGTTTATGTCGGGTCGAGTGCTTATGTATAGCGCCTATTTGTTACAATAGCCTATACTTAAGGATAATAAAGCCTGATGAGATATATTGCTATGTATTTGCATAGAATATGCAACATATTTTAGAATAATAACAATTCCATCTTGAGTACATTCATACAATAATACCATTTTGTTTTTACTCCCAGTGAGCAGAAATCCAGTCTGTGCAGAGATGGATTCATCACCAAACACACAAAAGCTCATCAGGTACACAATAACCAGTGAGGTGCGGGAGGAACAGTGAGTGATCAGACCACCTTTACAAAGGCCTTAAGTCACAGCAAGACCACATCAGAATGCCTAAAATGTCAGCAGAGTCAGGGAAGAGGGCCATCGGCATACTGCAGGCAGACATGGCACATGACACCATGGATTAACCCAGTGGTTCTCAAACTGTGGGGCAGGGTGGTCAGTCACGCCACATATTGAAGGAAAGCGATGGCTGTTATTCATATTTGCAGTAAGTATTGTTTTCCTGTATTGTATGTTGTTGTGCTTTCTGATTATTATTATTTCAAAAAGAAAAGTTGAAATTTCAGTCTATCAGCCAGTATTATGTTTCTGATTTCTATATATACTAGTAGGAGTACCCAGCATTACCTGGGGTGCAATGAAGTGTGGGTATGGAACCTAAATAATTTCTCATTGGGAAACATTGTGGCTCCAAACCCAAATTTCCCTGACTAAACCCTTCATGGAGAGCAACACCTGAAGGTTCCTCAATCATCTGTACAAACAATAACACACAAGTATAAACACCATGGGCCCACACAGACATAGATAGATAGATAGATAGATAGATAGATAGATAGATAGATAGATAGATAGATAGATAGATAGATAGATAGATAGATAGATAGATAGATAGATAGATAGATAGATAGATACTTTATTAATCCCAAGGGGAAATTCACATAATCCAGCAGCAGTATACTGATACAAAAAAAAACCCAATATTAAATTAAATAGTAATAAAAAATGCATGTAAAAGCAGACAATAACTATATTAGCATTTACTCTCCCGGGTGAAATTGAAGAGTTGCATAGTGTGGGGGAGGAACGATCTCCTCAGTCTGTCAGTGGAGCAGGATGGTGACAAAAGTCTGTCACTGAAGCTACACCTTTGCCTGGAGATGACACTGTTCAGTGGATGCAGTGGATTCTCCATGATTGGCAGGAGTTTGCTTAATGCCCGTCACCCTGCCACAGATGTTAAACTGTCCAACTTTACTCCTACAATAGATCCTGCCTTCTTAAGTTTGTCCAGGCGTTAGACGTCCTTCTTCTTAGGCTGCCTCCCCAGCACACCACCGCGTAGAAGAGGTCACTTGCCACAACCATCTGGTAGAACATCTGCAGCATCTTATTGCAGATGTTGAAGGATGCCAACCTTCGAAGAAAGTATAGTCGGCTATGACTTTTCTTACATAGAGCATCAGTATTGGCAGTCCAGTCCAATTTATCATCCAGCAGCACTCCCAGATATTTATAGGTCTGCACTCTCTGCACACAGTCACCTCTGATAATCACGGGGTCCATGAGGGGCCTGGGTCTCCTAAAATCCACCACCAGCTCCTTGGTCTTGCTGGTGTTCAGGTGTAAGTGGTTTGAGTCGCACCATTTAACAAAGTCTTTGATTAACTTTCTGTACTCTTCCTCCTGCCCACTCCTGATGCAGCCCACAATAGCAGTGTCGTCAGCGAACTTTTGCACGTGGCAGGACTCTGAGTCGTATTGGAAGTCTGATGTATATAGGCTGAACAGGACTGGAGAAAGTACAGTCCCCTGCGGCGCTCCTGTGCTACTGACCACAATGTCAAACCTACAGTTCCCAAGATGCACATACTGAGGTCTGTCTGTAAGATAGTCCACAATCCATGCCACCAGGTATGAATCTACTCCCATCTCTGTCAGCTTGTCACTAAGGAGCAGAGGTTGGATGGTGATGAAGGAGCTTGAGAAGTCCAGAAACATAATTCTTACAGCACCACTGCCTCTGTCCAAGTGGGAGAGGGATCGATGTAGCATATAGATGATGGCATCCTCCGCTCCATCCTTCTCCTGGTATGCGAACTGCAGAGGGTCGAGGGCGTGGAGGACCTGTGGCCTCAGGTGGTGTAGCAGCAGCCACTCCATGGTCTTCATCAGATGTGACGTCAGAGCAACAGGCCGGATCATCATAATTCACCCTATATGTATGGAAACATCTGACTTCAACTGAATAAACACTTATTAGGTTCACCTGTTCAACTGCTTGTTAATGCAAATATCTAATCAGCCAATCACATGGCATTTCGTCATGTAGATGTTGTCAAGATGACCTGCTGAAGTTCAAACCGAGTATCAAAATAGGTGATTGAAGTGACTTTGAACATACAGTAACATTGTTGTTGGTGCCTGACAGGCTGGTCTGAGTATTGCAGAAACTGCTGACCTACTGGGATTTTCATGCACAACCATCTCTACGGTTTATAGAGAATGGTCTGAAAAAGGCAAAATATCCAGTGAGCGGCAGTTCTGTGAATGAAAATGCCTTGTTGGTGCCAGAAGTCACAGGAGAATGGCCAGACTGGTTTGAGCTGATAGAAAGACAACAGTAACTTAAATAACCACTCATTACAACCGAGGTCTGCAGAAGAGGAGCTCTGAATGCACAACATGTTGGACTCTTGAAGCAGATGGGCTACAGCAGCAGGAGACCACACTGGATGACACTTCTGTCAGATAAGAACAGGCAACTGAGTCTACAATTCACACGGGCTCACCAAAATTGGACAATAGAAAATTGGAAAACCATTGTCTGGTCTGATGAGTCTTGATTTCTGCTGTGATATTCAGATGGTAGGGTCAGAATTTGTAATCAACAACATGAAAGCCTGCATCCATCCTATCTCATATCAACAGTTCAGGGTGGAGGAGGAGGTGTAATGGTGTGAAGGATATTTTCTTGGTGCGCTTTGGGCCCCTTAGTACCAACTGAGCATTGTTTAAATGCCACACTACCAGAGTATTGTTGCTGACCATGTCCATCCCTTTATGACCACAGTGTACCCATCTTCTGATGGCTACTTCCAGCAGGATAACACACTATGTCACAAAGCTCAGATCATCTCAAACTGGTTTCTTGAACATGACAATGAGTTCACTGTACTCAAATGGCCTCCACAGTCACCAGATCTCAATCCAATAGAACACCTTTGGGATGTGATGGAATGGGAGATTGTCATCATGAATGTGCTACCAACAAACCTACAGCAACTGTGTGATGTTATCACATCAATATGGACCAAAATCCCTGAGGAATGTTTGCAGCACCCTGTTGAATCTATGCCACAAAGAATTATGGCAGTTCTGAAGGCAAAAGTGGGTCCAACCCGGTACTAGCAAGGTGTACCTAATAAAGTGGCCAGAGAGTGTATATATCCACTCTATACATATGAAAAGATTAACAACCATTTTCATGTGATGTTTTCATGCAATGCTCATTTTTCTTCAAATAGTATACATCTACGAGGTGTGATCAAAAAATACGGTGAATGTTTTAAAAAAGAAACAATTATTGCAATAAAAGATTTAGAACTACTAGTCACCCTCAAAATACTCTCCTCCACTTCGAATGCACTTATCCCAATGCTCCTGCCACTTTGCGGAGCAGTTATGGAAAATTTCTTTCGAGAGTGTCTTTAGTTGGGCTCTCGTGGCTGCCTGGATGTCCTCAATGGATTGAAATCGTTTGCCTTTCACGGTCATTTTCAATTTAGGGAACACAGCTAGAAGTCGCACGGTGCCAGATCCGGCGAATATGGTGGATGTGGACACAGCGTAATGTTTTTATTAGAAAGAAATTGTCGTACTAGAAGGGATGTGTGACAAGGAGCGTTGTCATGATGAAGAATGAAACCGTTTCAAATTTGGTTATTGATGTTGAAGGCCGTCCTGATCTTTTCTTGTCTTCGTCCGAGTCAGATCCTTTACAAAATCGATCAAACCACTTGTAACCAGTCTTAATTGTCGGTGCAGTGTCACCATAAACCGATTTTAATATCTGATGGGCTTCCTGAGCTTTTTGCAATTTGAAACAAAATTTCATGTTAATGCGTTGCTTGATATACGTTATTAACGACAAACAGTGACTCACAAACGACTGACAGTATCAAACAACTTGAAACTTGTCACAAGATGGACCTGGCATTGAATTGTTTTGCGTTGCTCTTGGATGGTGCTCTGCATCAACATTCACCATACTTTGTGATCACACCTCGTATATTATCACTTTTTGTCTTCAGTAGGAGTATACAACAATGAGAGCCTCATGTCAATACAACCGATTTAACATGCACACGTCAAACAAAATACCTTACATAGTGGAGGTAAAAAAAAAACTTTTTTTCCCATTGAATATCCATTTAAGAGGAGGTTTCAGAGGAGCGACCGTGTCTCCTTGGGGTGCGTTTAGCCCTCCTCTTCAAAACGCGAGAGGCAGAGACACGAAGAGGCTGGTGAGTGAAGTGAGCAGGGGGAACCCCCTAGCATATATCTTTATATATAATCTTCATTTGAATCTTGATCTTTGTTTGTCCGTGAATGAAGCACTAGATGGCAGTAGAGAGACAGCTAAAACATAGGCATTGCATTAAGAATCTCCTCCAGGCTTATACTACTGAAGACTGTAGTACGCCAGTCACACCTCAAAACACCGACATTCAAACTAAACAAATTGCTGTGCTTTAAATTAACTAAAGAGATCTTCATTTAGATCTTGATCTTTGTTTGTCCGCGAATTCCACACATGCGTAGACCACCTTCCAGTTTAGTACGTTGTTGTTACTCAGGGATGTCAACAATGTGCTGGAATAACGAAAGGGGTGGTGGACAGTGTTACACTGGTTAGCTCCTGAGGCCTGGTTAGAGAATGAGATTGCCGAAGATAAAAGGTTCGTGCCTACGTAACATATGAATGAAAGAAAGACAGTGGGTAAAATGAATGACAACGTAACAGCACGTTCTGGTAATTATTATTGTTACGTTGTAGCCGGCGAGTGCTGCGCGTCTCACAGTTGTACCGTGGCTTGCTCACATGTCAGTGAAGTGATCCCTATTTATGCTTTAAAGAGCCTGGATACCTATGCGTCCCCCTTTAATAACCATTGATCCGTGTATATTGCCTTACTCTTTGGATTGCCACAAAGCAACCTGTGAGATTGGAGAAAGGTTGAGAAGACATCGTGAGAGGAAACGACAGCGTCCTGAAAACGAGACGGACTGTGAACGGACAGAAACAGGAATGCTCCTACACCACCACATAATTATGATTCGGATAGTGATTCCGAGTAGGTCTATCGAATCAATGTCCAAGGGTTTTCTTTTGTAATTTTGTTTCCCTTATAAAAAATCATAATGCTGTGTGATGAAGGGCCCAGTTCACGACTGGCAGCCGCGTTTACACAGGGAGCCCTTCACAGACAACTTTACCACACGCAACGTAGTTGGGCGCACATGACTAGCGTATATATATATATATATATATATCAATTGTCACACACATGCGCATGAGAAGTAGCTAAAGGGCTCAAATGAGGGTAATTCCATGCCAGAGCAGAGGGTGGCGGTGTGTGCTAACTCTTTCTCCCTTTCTTTCTTTCCTCTGCAGACCAGTCACAGGAAATTCCGCTTGGCCCCAATGATGTCACTTCAGGTTCTGGCCATGATGACCTCATTTCCTATGCCTACCCATAAAACAGCCATTTTGTTTTAACCAGTCAGTTCTGTTTTGGATTTGAATCTATATACAAATGACATTTAATCGCCTACTTTTCTGTGCATTTGTATGTTTATTTAACTATAGGGCGGTAAGGTGGTGTTCTCCCCGTGTCTGCATGGGTTTCCTCCGGGCGCTCCGGTTTCCTCCCACAGTCCAAAGACATGCAGGTTAGGTGGATTGGCGATTCTAAATTGGATCTAGTGTGTGGTTGTGTTTGTGTGTTTTCTGCTGTGGGTTGGCACCCTGCCTGGGATTGGTTCCTGTGTTGGCTGGGATTGGCTCCAGCAGACCCCCGTGACCCTGTGTTCGGATTCAGCAGGTTGGAAAATGGAAGGATGGATATATATATATACACTATATATATACACAGTGAATATGCATGTGGCAACAGTCTTATACTGTAAATTAAAGAAACTGCAGTACCTCCACTTTATCTTGCTTTGTGCGCTGGCCATACTTCTTCAATGAAGGCCAGGAGGGTCAGGTTTCCTAAACATGCTTACCTATTCACTGTGCGATGCCAGAACTTAACATTTTGATCTTAAGGGTCATCTACAATGTGTGGATGAATACGTTAATTGGTTGTAAGCTTTTGGGTAATGATAATTACTTTATGTTTCTAATAACGTTTTGTATTGATGATTCTCAATGCAACTAACATCATTATGGCAATAAAATATTTACCTTACTACAATAATATCTAGGAAAACAATTCTCACTTTTCAATGGGAAGGAGCGATACAGGTTTCACTTGGAATGTCCTTCAAATGAAATCGCCATTCACATTAAGCTACAATTCTCTCTTAGGCAAAGCCCCATGCAACGTACTAAATCCTTTTTCTTTATAACGCAGGCAACTGCATGTCAAAATATTCTACATTGTGGTTTCATTTTAACAATATAATGCATTTCCACCCTCAGCCCCACACCATTTGCATGTTTGTACCCCCCTCACTTCAAAGTAGGGGCCCTCTGTTAAACAAAAGAAAGAGAGACAAGACACTTTACCTGCAAGAATGAAGCAGCAGAGTGACACAATCATGACGTTTCATATTCATTTTAAGACTTCTTGGAGAAGTGACCTTCAAGCCCATCTGTATTTCTTGATCTACATTCTAACACACCCTCAAAGTAATTGTAGATTTACTATGTCGTAACCTCCATTCAGCCATGACAGAGTCACTTCTGCTCGTGTTCATAAGCCAGCCTTTTCCAGAATGCAATGCTGATCCCATTTGCACCCTGCTTGTTCTCTCTCTGGAGCTCCTTTATAAAAGGTCAGCATTAGCCTTGTTCACATGGCACACTGGGAAGCCTGGAAGGCCACCTGTCTGATTTTGCTTTAGTAAGATAAGGGTGCTGTATAAAAAAAAGAGACTTTAAAGCCTATAAAATAAAGCCAAGGCCTTTTCACTAAAACATTTACAGAACATTTTCTTGCATTATTTTTTCTTTGACTGTAAAACAAATCACCAGTGACAGTACTCGCTTTTATACTCAGTTTTTGGTGGCATTACATGTGAGCAAATACAAGTGTGTGAGTGTGTAGGTTTGTGTGTGTGAGGCATGCAGTACACCTGCATTGATTTATAAGGCCATAAACAGATATATACTGTATTGGCATAGAAGGCAAGGGCCTACTGGCATCCAACATCAGGATGGACGAACCCCGTCACAGGACTGGCCGCTCAATCAATTTTAGGCCATCATAACAGAAGGGCCTCTCAGAGACATTTTTTCTCCCTGTATGCTTGGTGGAGCTCCTAATTTTACACCCTCAAGGGCAGCATGGAAATTGCAATCCTGAGGGGCTGCCCTGTTGGGGTACTTGGGGGCTGACAGAGAGAGCTGCCAGGAAGGCATTCCCCTGTCCTAGAGAAGTTTTGCCCAATCTAGGAGTGTTTCTTGGTGGCGATGTTGTTGCATTAGATGTACTGCCAGCGCAGTGATATTTTCATAACGAAAACGAGTACTAGAATTAAAAATATTATTTTTCGTTTTACAAGAACCAGAACTGAAATTAAGCCAGAGAAACTAAAACTAAATAAAAATTAGTGATATGTGAACGAATTAAAACGAGAACGGAAATTGAGTAAAAACAAAAAAAAGGCAATAGCATTTTCTTTCAGTCCGGTTCAGTCGTGCAAAGCACAGTTGTTTGTAGGTCGCCCTGAGTGTTCAGTTACATTGCACTGTTCACTATGCCATCATTTTTCAACCTTTACGTATTTGCGACCTGAGTTTTCATAACAGTTTTAATCGCGCCCCCCTAACGTTTTTTTGAAAAGAGCCCACTAATACCAATTTGTTCTTTTTTAATTAATGATATATTATAGATGCATATTTTATTATACCTACTAAACTTTTATCAACATTTCACTATACAGGCAAGCCCCGGGTTACGTACGAGATAGAGACTGTAGGTTTGTACTTCAGTTGAAATTGTATGTAAGTCGGAACAGGTCCATTATTTTAATAAATGCTATTGTTGACCGACACTAACCAAGTGCTCTGCCAATGAATGATGGAGTTTCACCTTTCTCTGACCTTTTTATTATTTCTACTTTATTTTCTATGGTGAAGGTTTTTCTCTTCTTTACTGTATCACCAGCACTTGCATCAGATTTGTGTTTCAGAGACATTCTTGAAGGGTGAAGACAAAAGGTTAAGATGAGCTCTTCTGCACAGCATTGTACACGCTATCACAGCAGGAAGGCATCGGACGTCAACACGTCTGATGTATAGGGTGGTCCAGATATAATCATGTAATTTTCATTAGGCCTACGCTATAACTTGTTCAGTTTATTACATAGAAAATCATCCGAAAAATCCCGCACCATCGAGAAGTGTGTGAACTGGCGACATGAAGAATCATTTTCGCGCCGAACTGCAATCGTCCCCGCATAAATCAAAGTCATCCAGATGATCTGGATCTGCAGAATTAGATCATACTGACAAGAGACAACTTCCTGCTATGTGCGTAACAGTACAAGCAGGCTTGCTTTTGAGAATGAATGGGAGCAGCGACGGGCGGTTCATCACCAGCCCACCTCACAGTCACCTCCACTACAGTAAGCTGCCGGCAGTGTCCGCTGCACCACCGCCCCCATTCAACACGCAGCCATCCGGGGCACACTACAATGCTACCCCCCGCCGCCCTGTTCACCCTCAATGGCCTCCGTTCAGCCACAACCGGGTCACCGCTTGCAGCATTACCAGGCGCCCCAACGAGAATGAACGGGCAGCCGTGTGTGGTGAGCGGGCAGTGAAACCGCTTGCCGCTGGGAGCCGCCCGAGGTGACGCTACACTGCGTGAGCAGCGAAATCGCCCCCGTCCAGCCACCGCTTTCAGCGTCCCCAGGCTGAAGATGACGGAGCAGCAGCTACTGAAGCGCATGCGTCGCAACTGCGGCCCAGTTCGTATGTTGTAGGTCGGATGTCCGTAACCTGGGGACTACCTGTATTTATTTTTCTAGTATCAGAATGTAGTTTAAGTCAATTTGTTTTGGTTTCAATCGATGTATTTTTCATATTTTGTTTTCCTTTTTTTCACATCTTCGCACCCCCCCTTTTTGTTACTTCGCGACCCCCTAGGGGGGCCCGCCCCACAGTCTGAGAACCACTGCACTATGCGGTGATCTCGTGCCTTGGGTTTACTATAGTCACGTGACGTAACTTCCGTAAAGGACCATTGTTTGTTTGTTGAGCACATTTGACTCGTCGGGTTGAAGCAGTAAGCATGGTGAGTTTTGCACAGATGTTTGCCGGTAGAAAGGAGGAAGTAACGTGTGGAAATACTTTAATTACAGGGCAGATGATAATAAAAGCATATACGAGAAGGAGAAAAAGAGTCTCGGAGTTTCAGTGCAGGACCAGCTAAATCAGTACTTAGTGGAAGTCCAGCACTTCTGTGGCACCAGGACTTACACTTCATACAGGGACGTGCAATCTCACCTGTCATCATGAAAAGTAAAACAACTAATAATCATAACGTAAAATACATTTTTGTTTTCTGTATGATTCCAAGGACTCTGTGGATCTGCTACACCCCTAGTGGCCACAAGCACAAAATAAAATTTATAAACTAAAGAAAGGTCCCTGGAGACAGGACTTTTAAAAAATGTTATTATAAACTTGTATTTTAGCAGTGATGTCATACTCATCATCCATCCATTCATTATCCAACCCGCTATATCCTAACTACAGGGTCACGGGAGTCTGCTGGAGCCAATCCCAGCAACAAATCCCGGGCAGGGCGCGCGCACACACACACGGGGGAATTTAGAATCGCCAATGCACCTAACCTGCATGTCTTTGGACTGTGGGAGGAAACCGGAGAACCCGAAGGAAACCCACGCAGACACGGGGAGACCATGCAAACTCCAAGGAAGCGAACCTGGGTCTCCTAACTGCGAGGCAGCAGCGCTACCACTGCGCCAAAGTGCCGCCCATACTCATCATCATTTTGGTAAATTATTTTGCTGACATTACAGGTTGTTCCAAGTACAACAAGGCGTGTGTCGTCATGGTTGTCAACCATGGGGGGGTTTGGTGGGGGATGAAGGGGTGTGAGAGTCACTGTCCTGTGCCGTATCATCGTGTTCTCTCTGTGTGTCCTGTCAATATTTGGTCCATAAGAGACTCTAAACTGGCCCCTTATATGTGTGTTTCGGTGTATTTAAAAACGTGGAGCAGCAAAAATGAAACCCAATTCAATCCATTAATTGTAGGCTATTGAAGTCTGTAAGATATTACAGCGCTTCACGTTTCTGTGCTATCCGGGCGAAATGGATCACAATAAATAATAGAATGTTTCAATCAAGTCTGACACTGAGCTGTCCATCCTAAAATATGTGCATTTTGTTACTCAGTCTAAAATGTGTATTTTATTGCATTTGTGTATGCATTTATTTAGTTTTTTAATCATGCAGATAGCTTTTCAAAAAAAGAAATACAACACTGCCCCCATGTGTAATATGTATGCATTACTCTTCAGCTCTCTTAAGACATTCAGGCAGAATTCTGTCCCGTGACTCCGCTCCACTGATTGTGTGCACAATTATAGGAGAATAAAGAGCATCAACTAAATTTTTTTTTTTTTTTTACCAGCTTCGCTAATTTAATTTGATTTAGAAATATGAATTAATAGACTGCTGCTCTGTCCAAGTCCCATGCACCCTATGATTGCTGCGTTGGTCTTCATTCTCCTGTGACCCTTCCCTGGATGAGTGGGTTTAGAAAGTGGCTGGCTGGATGAATGGAAGGATGGAACTTTTGGCGTCAAGTTACAATCTTATTTTGAACTTTTTATCACAGTAGTTGTTGTGTAATACTTGTATCTGCCACAAGGGGAAGCAAAGAGCTGTGGAAAAACTTGTACATGTCAGAAAGATTAAAAGAGCGGAGCCATTTCAGTTTAAGCAAAAGAAGATGAAGAGGAGATACAATTGAAGTGTTTAAAATTATGAAGGGAATCAGCCCAGTGGATCAAGACTGTTATTTTAAAATGAGTTCATCAAGAACACGGGGACACAGTTGGAAACTTGTTAAGGGTAAATTTCACACAGACATTAGGACATTTTTCTTTACACAAAGAACGATAGACACTTGGAATAAGCGACCAAGTTGTGTGGTAGACAGTAAGACGTTAGGGACTTTCAAAACTCGACTTGATGTTTTTTAATTCAAAAAGATTGTTGAGCTTTATTGGGCTGAACAGCCCGTTCACATCTGGATTATTGTAACATTCTAATGTCAATCAATGATTTTGTCTGTGACTTACCACTGAATGTTTTTTTCTTCCATATTTTATAACTTCTCATTTTAAATGGATTCAAAAGAATTAAGAATTAAATATCCTTGGCTGTTATACTCACTGCTTTCTGAGAGATTTTTACACTGGAAACTACCTCAGTGTGATGTGATTTCAGTGAGATATTGTGTATTATAGTATGTTTTTTGTATTGCTCAGTTCTTTCTTTCTTTCTTTCTTTCTTTCTTTCTTTCTTTCTTTCTTTCTTTCTTAGTCCATGCACACTTCACTTTCATTTGACACAAACTGTAAAGTGAGTGAGGAGAGAGTCAGGGTCTCAAAACCGGCCCGGGTATCCTTCAGTGAGTGAGGAGGTGACGAGGTCGACCCACTCGGCCCATTATTCATTGTATTTTCTTAGAATTTGTGATGAGTACGTGGCTCGTTACTTTGTAACAATTTGTCTTGAGCACTCGCCCGAGAGTAATGCTACCACTATATCTGTCCTAGCTAAAGGCAGATGATAAAAGGTTAGGCCAATATCACACCTTAATACTTTTCCCGTATCACCTTTATTCATATAAAACAACCCCCCAAATATCAATACATTTATAGGTCACTGCCACCAATAAACCATATTTATACTTGCAGTCCATCAAAATAAACAACAAAATAGAAAAACAATCCCCTACACATAGATCACCCCACTCGAATATAAGTAACCCTTGATTTGCAGCGCCACACACATATACATGTATCTACCCATAAACCGTTTTCACCCCTTCAATTCCTGTTCCAGAGGTAATAAATAGATCCGCAGGTAGTCCCCTGTCATACTCCCGCTACGGCCGGCGAGCTGATGAGGAGTCCTGAAAATAGCGGACTACACAACCTATCTCCTCTTCGTCATAAAAGACATACAGTCATACTTGCGCCATGATTAATGTAATAGTAAGTCCGTTTTGTAGCTCACCCGAGTCCGTCGGTAATAGCGGAACGATCGTTTTCAGGAATTAAACAGAAGACCATCCACCTTCAGACAGGACTGAATAGGAGCTCTTAGGCTTTTCCCATGGCCAGAGCAAAAGCTGATCTGCCTTTTCTTTTATCCAATGTTCTTCCTTCTTTCTCTTTCTCCTTCTCCTTCTTCCCCTCCTTTCTCAAAGACGGCGCGCTTTATGCTAATGAATCCCCGAACCAACCGGAAGTTCCACCTCTGGGGTACCGCTGTCAATCTCTGTCAGAAGCAATTCCCCCCCAACAACCGATCGACAGCAGAACACATTATCTTTATGTGGCAGCGCTACAACTTGCTATGAGCCTATGATATGAATTCTATCTAAACTGTTGCCAAACTTAATTTGTACACACAACTTAAAATGTGACGAATGTTAATGAAAAATAAAGATTTAGTAACATGGCTTACACGTTATTAGAGTACATGTCAAATGTCAATGTCATGTCCGAGTGCCAGTACCCTAGTAGCTTACGCAGTTCACTGCTTTTAGCAGCCTCCTCATCAACAATACTGTTAGTGTCAAGTTTGGCCAGGATACGTTTTTTCTACCCACGATTTCAACATGAACGCCTCAAGATGTTCTTGCGTCATTGTGCTTCTCCGGTGCCTTTTGATTCTCTTCAACGCAGAGAGTGATCTTCACACTGCACTTGCGACACAGGCCCCACTTTTTCCCCTCGTCTGTTTCGCTTCATCCATATTTGGCAACCGACGCTGAATGGCTGGAATGAATGGCAATGATACGAGGTCAAACGAGGACGAGCTCATGAGTGGGTGTTAATAGAACTTTATTTAATTCAATGCCAAATAATTACCCATATAGGCAGTTAGGCGGCCTAAAGCAAAGTAAGTGATTACAGGTATGAAACAATTATTTTCATCTCGATAATCAAACTGCTCATTTACAATGGAATAAATGATAACCAAGATTATAATGAAAACCTCACATGATTGAAATGTTCCATTAAATTAACGATAAACTATAAATGTCCTGTCCTAATATGAAAAATTCCTCTCGTGCTTTATAACTTTATTTCATCAGATTAATAATCGCAGCTGAAAACCACTAATTATCCCTCATGCCAATGACCAGAGAAGAATAAAATGCATAATACATAATCTAAACTAATTATTAGTACCGAAGAATTTAAATGCTAGATATCAGATCAAATAAATTGCAATTATGTATTGTGGAAGAACCACAAAAGAAGAGTTGGGAACCGTACCATATAATGTCCATTGGACAAGGAATGCAAGAAGTCAGAAAAATTGCGGCTAAATTTCTTTACAGTCATTCAACACCAAGGGCACCACGGTGGCGGTGGAGATCTGGGTTTGCTTCCTCGGCCTTCCCTGCGTGGAGTTTGCATGTTCTCCCCGTGTCTGTGTGGGTTTCCTACCACATTCCAAAGACATGCAGGTGAGGTGCATTGGCGACCCTAAATTGTCCCAAGTGTGTACTTGGTGTGGGTGTGTGTGTGTGTGTGCCCTGCATTGGGCTGGCACCCTGTGTTGGCTGAGAAAGGCTCCAGCAGACCCCCATGACCCTGTGTTAGGATATAGTGGGTTGGATAAACAATGGCATTTGTATACAGTGAAAATGGTGGACGGAAATGAGTTGGCCGGATATGACATCATTTGCTGTTTGTCGGGAGTGATATCATTTGTGGAAGCCGGAAGTGACGTCATGGCGAGGGAATGGTCTTGAGGAGTCAGAGGCGGAAGTGACAGTCGGATGCCAGCTTTGGATCCCTACAGTATGAAAGTCATTTTTAATTTTCTCCTTTTGGTCAGATGAGAGAAAGAGAGAGAGGCGTTAGTACCGTAAATCAACCCCTTGTCTCGCGATATTTCACTCACCTCCAGGCTTGTTGACTGCCTCCTAAGCGTGCGTGTGTGACAGTATATGCTAATCGTAATCGTAATGTAGCGGAGTCAAAACAGAAAAGGCAGTCCAAATTTTTCACTGCAACGTTGTGTACTGACAACTAAAGCAACTTGATGACGTAATATGGTATATTATATAGGACTATATAAATCACAGTACCGGACAGATTATGTTTAGTAGATTAGAAAATTTATTTTAATGTCAAAAAATCACCAGTACATAAAATTTATTTCATGAAATTGAAGGCCCATGACCAGACCACACCAGAGTCCGCCCCAAATGCCCTAATGGTCAGTCCGCCCCTGGTGGAAGTACAGTCCGATTGTTGCATTGGAAATGGATACTAAAGTACAATTTACCTCAGGGGTGGAACAGTGCCCCAGTTTTTAACACCTCCTCCTCACAGGTCTCCACAGATCCCACCTGGCAGCTGCTGCCTGTCCATGTCGATTTTGTGCCTAGGCGCTCCAGTTTGCCACTAACATCCTGAACACAAGTCTGTTGGGTTGTCTGAACATTCGAAACTGACCCAGTGTAAGTGGACTCATGCAGGGCTGATCCTTACCTCACATTTCATCTTGTCACGTTAACACTCTCGTGTATTTCTGACAGACACCAGCCCCACTTTCACAAAGTTCTGCTGGAGTAACTTCTGTTGGGTGTCCATCCCATGTGTGTTCTTCAAATGGGAGGCTTCATTCGGGACTCCTGCACTCTGTACTCCTCTCTTGGCGATCACTGGCCTTTCTCTCAACATTCCCCTTCTTCTTGGAGCGTTTTATTATCCATCCATCCATCCATCCATCCATATATCCTAACTACAGGGTCACGGGGGTCTACTGGAGTCAATCCCAGCCAACACAAGGCGCAAGGCAGGAAACAAACCCTGGGCAGGGCGTTTTATTATAAAAATAATAACAATTCTTTACATTTATATAGCACTCGTCTCACATTTTGAAGGATGACTGTTCCTAGGCAACATTTGGGTGGTTGTCACTTCCTAATATTTCAACAAACAGGGACAACATCCAGACACTTGGCTATTATTTGGTTACTTTTCCCAAATGTATGTCTTCATATTATTTAAACTTTAACCCTCAGCTGTCCTTTAGATTTACATCCTTAAAGATGATCCTTGAACTGACAGATTTTAATGCAGAAAAAGGTGACCGTCATTTGCTGTTTCACTGGTGGATGTCAATTTGTGGTGTAACTTTAGGGCTCCCTGACTACAGGGACTGAATAATTAACAGTTTTCAATTTGCCTTATTTTATTCCTAACATAAAATAAGATCTCATTATTCAAATAATTTTGTGTTTCAGCAGGTTGAAATATATATAGTTTGTATAAGCTTTGTCATCCATGTAAATTCGAGAATCAGTCAGGGGGTCTGAAAACTCCTGCAAGGTCCTTTATACTGCTTATTAAATATCAAGGGAGTACGACTCTAATCCTGCTGGGCCGCAGCGCCTGCAGGCTTTCATTCTAACCCTTTCCATAATTAGTGACCAGTTTTTGTAATTCTTTTGCCTCAACTTTAATTGACTTGCTATTTAAGCCTTTTAGACATTTTAATTATTTATTTTGTTTCTTAATTAGCAGCTAAAAAATAATTAGATACAAAACAGGCCAAAACATGAGCGGCTAACCTGTGCCCATCATACAATATCTCTCTATTACAAAAAAAAATCTTGTGAGGGAGACGAGACGTGATCTTCTTGGAAGACACTTTGATGTCACGTGAGACACAAGGACAGCTTTTAAATGATCGATGCGCAGCACGGCAAGCAGAACACGCAGCTCGCCAGCAGCAGCAGCAGCAAGACAGCAGCTGATCTGACCGCATCTCCTTAGCGAGCATTCAAAATGCGAGCACCGTTATACATCCCGCGAGAAAGAGATTTAACCACACCTGGGGCCAGAAATAAAGGACAAAGAGTAGATGATAAAGTAGAACGTTGTAAAGAATTAAAAAATGTTGGTGTGGTACACATGCAAAGTAGGTCTTCTCGGATGACACTTTGAAGTCCCACAAGACTACTTGAACATCACGCCCTACTTACAAACAATTTCTTGGAGACACTGTAGCGTCCCGCGAGACAAAGAAGTGAGAAAAAAGGACAACAGCGGTACAGGCTTTTAAAAGATAAATGCACAGCAAGACAAGCAGATCACACAGCACGGCAGCAGCAGGCTCAGGGGTGGGGGTGGGGGTGGGTGTGGGAATAACTCATTGACTACAGCTTTATTACTGGCAAATATCAAGAAATAAAAAATGAATGAAATGAAAATAACAATCTCTTTAAACTGTATATCAAACCCGGGGGTTGGCGAGCAAAGTGAGCAGGGGGCAGAGCCCCCTAGTTTGAAAATAAAAAGAGGTTTAGGTCTCAGGAATGTTGAACTGTTTGGGTCACTAAAGCATTATGACAGCACTTTTAGAAAAAAGAAAATCAGCTGCTTTGGAAATGTCTGCTGTGTCAGATTGAGAGCACCAGCAAGCCATGGAGGCTTTAATTAACAACGAGAATGGCCTTCTAATTAGGAAACTGGTTGGAATGAAATTAGTTGGACTTCATGGCCCTAATTTAGCTGTTTATCTGCTGGCTCACTTCACATCTCGTTTTTGTTTGGCAGCCATTTAAAGAAAAAAGAAGCAATTCAGATGACTGTATCTTAAACAAAAGGTAATGAATAAGTGAATGGAAAAACGGCCATTAACAGCATAATTGGCCATTAAGCAGAATGGGTTACTTGTTAAAAACGGCAGGAACAAAGCCACTGCAACCCTCCAAGATCAGAGTTCGACACTATGTATGTATGTATGTATGTATGTATATATATATATATATATATATATAGAGAGAGAGAGAGAGAGAGAGAGAGAGAGAGAGAGATCGATTCTTCTAGAGAACAACACAATTAATGAACAGCCCTTATGTGACTAATCTACTGTTATGTCCTTTAGTGTTACCTTGTCGAGTGTTCAACACACTTTATTTGATTTGCTTCTCCATCTGGTTGTCGCGCTCCTCCGGTTCTTTGTACTGAGTGTGCAGGCTGTCAAGAGATTTTACACCGTTTGGCTTGCTCTCCATCTGGTTGTCGCGCTCCTCCGGTTCTTTGTACTGAGTGTGCAGGCTGTCAAGAGATGGTAGGACAAGTAACCCTACACTGACATCTGGTGGACAACCGGTAAAATGCAGCAAGAAAATGATAGCCACTTTGGCAATGGTAGGTGATGGAGATTTAAGACATGCTGTAATATAGTTAATTACACCCTAAAAATGCTTTATGCTAATTTTTACAGTGGTATTAACCTAATTCAAAAAGTGTCCCAAAACAACCCTCTTGGAGTTACTCAATTGAATTGTGGATATCTTCTTCACATGAACTGAAAGGTTTATTATTGTCGTATACACCACAGCACCAACCTCTAGTTTGGCAGGTAACTACTACTTACTATGCACACACACGTAACTATATACAGAGCGGCACTTCTTTTCCCTGGGTACCCGGCCGGTCCTTGATCCCTTGGAGCACTTCTGGGACACCAGGAAGTGCTGACAGACCAGGGATGGTTTATGCCTGGAGTGTTCCGGGTGCAAGGGCAGCACTTCAGGCACACTGGGAAGTGCTGCCAGAAGTCCGTCATCAGGCACCTGGAGCACATCCGTGGCTGGATAAAAGGGGCCACCTCCCTCCATTCAGAGAGCCGGAGTCAGGTGGAAGAAGGACGGAGCTTGCAAGACAGGAGTGGAGGCGGTCAGATGAACCAAGGACTGTACACTGTAGATAGTATTTGCATATTTCTGTAAATAAACTTGTGTGTGGTGGACACTGCGTTGTCATGTCTGTCTGTGGCCGGGTTTGCTTTTACAATATATATACACACATACATATATATATTGTGGACACCCTAATCCAACACAGACAGGCAGAAACACAAGTATAGCACACATCAGTCTTTTATTTCCTTACTCCTCAGAGCACAGCATGGTACAAAGCACAAAATAGTCTTCTTCTCTATTTCTTTCTCTCACCTCTACTCCCTCCTCCAGCAAGCTTCATCCTCTTCCACCTGACTCTGGTTTCTTTTATAGGACATCTGGAAGAACTGCAAGAGTCCAATGAGCTTCTTTCAGCAGCACTTCCATGTGGTGGAAGTGCTGCCATACAGGGCTCGGCAAATGTACAGGTGCTCCCTGGCGGTGGCCACAGGCCCCAGCAGGGTTGAGCTTCTATGCTCCAAACCCATGATCCCACTGTAAACAAGAGGCAATGCGCTCTAGCATTCTGGGGGAGATAGTGTCCAAAATAAGCATCCTCCCTCAGAAGTGTCCTGGCCAGGTAAGGGCCCCAGCAGTTCACCACTATATATGGACGGCCAGCAGCTCAACCCAGCCGACACAGCCAAGACGCTAGATGACGACTTCCTTGCAGCATAGAGGTGCCCCAGATTCTGGCAGGACACTATGGGATATGGAGTTCAGCTTCACAGCCCTTCTGGATACCGTGGGTGATGCCAGGTGACGCTGCAGGGAGACACTGGGATTTCTGCTTCCCGTATAGCCTGGAAGTACTTCCAAGTCTTGGGGATGGAAGGACAGAAGTACTTGCAGGCTGAAGAAAAATACAACTCTCCATTGGGTCAAGGATTATATAAAGGACTGGTGGAGACCCAGCAAGGGAGTCGGAGTTGGGAGGGAGTGTGACGTAGCTTGCTGGGTGGAGAGGAAGAGAATTATTGTGTTTATTTATTGTTTGTTTTGTGGATTTGGTGCTTCGGAGGCACTATTGAAAGAAAAAGGATTAAAAGTGTTCTTAGTGCTTCAAAACTTGCGTCCAGAGTATCTGTCTGTTGGGTTTCACGGGGAAACAGTGCCCCCAAGTGTCCACTATATATATATATATATATATATATATATATATATATATATATATATATATATATATATATATATATATATATATATATATATATATATATATATATAGAATAGTTTTACTTTCAAATAATGCAAAGAGTATGTGACACGTGTTTCGCCCTAATTCTAGGCTCATCAGGCGTACACACTCACTGCACCCCCTCTCGGGGATCGAAAATCGTGCGTCAGTGGCAAAGCCTCTTTATGTTGCGCCACGGTGTTTAGTTCATTTATTTGACACCATGTAGATACATTCACCTACCATGTAACGCTTGTGGTTGGTCTGCAAGTCGGCAAACATCCGCCATGGTGCCCTCTTTCAGTTGCGAGAAGCAGATCATAGAATGGGTTGAATAGTTTTACTGTCAAATAATGCAAAGAGTACGCGACACGTGTTTCACCCTAATTCTGGGCTCATCAGGTGTACACACTCACTGCACCCCCTCTGTAAATAGAGTGGCACCGTGGCGGATGTTTGCCGACATGCAGACCAACCACAAGCGTTACCTGGTAACTAAACACAGGAGAGAGCAACAGTAGATAATAATAATATAAAATAATAATAATAATAATAATAATAATAATAATAATAATAATATAAAAATGATAAAATAATAATAATAAAATAATAATAATATAAAAAATAATTCATAGCCGGTTTTTAAAGTTTGTTATGACTCTGTATTAGAACATTAAAACAATCCAGACGAGAACAGGCCATTCAGCTATTATAGCATTAGTGAGCACAAGGGGGCGCCACTGATTCCCAAACTACAAACACAATTCTGGTCTCACATAAATTAATTTTTATTATTGGCATTAAGGCCAAAAATCAGAAATGAGAGTTACTCAGACTTACCAAATGCTTTCCAACCAGAAATACAATATAATACAATACAGTTTATTTTTGTATAGCCCAAAATCACACAGGAAGTGCCGCAATGGGCTTTAACAGGCCCTGCCTTTTGACAGCCTCCCAGCCTTGACTCTCTGAGAAGACAAGGAAAAACTCCCAATAAAACCTTGTAGGGAAAAATGGAAGAAACCTCGGGAAAGGCAGTTCAAAGAGAGACCCCTTTCCAGGTAGGTTGGGCGTGCAGTGGGTGTCAAAAGTAGGGGGTCAATACAATACAATATACACAACAGAACAATTCCTTAAGACAGCATAATAATAAAAATTTTAGAAGTACGGTTTAACAGTAGATGATATGACATAATTAGGTTTGGATATTTTTAGAGTCCTGGAGACCTCATCCATCTAGCTGCCTGCCCATTTGGCCATGCCACGGCTGAAACGTTGCTCCGATGAAAGGACCCCTCTTTCCCATGATTCCTGTGATCCTCCATCAGGGATGACTTTACCATAGGCAAGCAAACAACTTGGCAGGTAAGCCGTGGCACCAATGGCCACATTTGGGTACCGAGAAAAGAAACAGAATAGGTGAGGGTTAGTATTCAAATATAATTATCATGTTACTTATGTTATAGTGCTAATGACTAACAACAGAGATGCAGTATGTACAGTTAATCAGCAGCTCTAGTCAGGATATGCTAAACTGAAGTAGTGAGTCTTCAGCCGGGATTTAAAGGCTGAGACCGAAGGGGCATCTCTTATGGAAGCAGGAAGACCATTCCACAGTTTAGGGGCCCTGTAACTAAAAGCTCGACCTCCCACTGTTATTTTATTAATCCTTGGAATCCTAAGCAGACCGGCATCTTGAGATCTTAATGTGCTCAGGTTTGTAAGTCATGATAAGTTCAGACAAGTAAGCGGACCTTGGCCATTTAATGCTTTATATGTTAAAAGGAGGATTTTGAAATCTGCCCTAAACTTAACTGGGAGCCAGTGTAAAGATTTAAGAACTGGGGTTATGTGTTCATATTTTCTTGTTCTTGTAATAATTCTTGCAGCGCATTTTGGATTAACTGGAGGCTGTATAGAGAACAGTTTGAACAGCCAGTGAACACCGCATTGCAGTAGTCAATCCTACTAGAGATAAATGCATGAATTAATTTCTCACAATCCTGTTTATTTAGAAAGCGCCTTAATTTCCTAACATTTTTAAGATGGAAAAACATGTTTTGGACGACTTTGTAATATGCGCTTTAAATGACATGCTAGAGTCAAAGATAACTCCTAGATTGCGGGCTGATTCAGTAAAATTAATTGGGATTCCAACTGAGTTAAATGACGACAAAATATTGCTGTGATCAGCGTCATTCCCTCCAACAATTAACATCTCTGTTTTATCTGTATTTAAAGACAAGTAGTTCTCATTCATCCATTCCTTTAATTCACTAACACAACTAATTAAAGACAACATCGGAGAAACTTCATTTGATTTAAATGAAAGGTATAACTGGGTGTCATCTGCATACGAGTGAAAATTAACATTATGTTTCCTAATGAGAGATCCCAGTGGAAGCATGTAAAGTGAAAACAGTAAAGGTCCCAGTACTGAGCCCTGCGGACACCATATTGAACTTCTGTGTATAATGATGGAGTACTGTCTGCACATTTCTGTACATACTGGAATCGATTTGATAAATAAGAACTGAACCAAGCGAGCACGGGCCTGTAAGCCCAACATCGTTTTCTAGCCTGTGCAGTAAAATAGAATGGTCAATGGTGTCAAATGCTGCACTTAAGTCCAACAACATAATTACAGTGGAATTTCCTTCATCAGAGGATATCAGAATGTCATTTACAACCCGTGTTAGTGCGTTTCTGTACTATGACCAGTGCGAAAGCCAGACTGGAATTTCTCAAATAAATTGTAATGCAAAGGTGTGACTGAAGCTGACTGGCGACTACTTTTCTAGTATTTTAGAGAGAAATGGTAAATTTGAAATAGGCCTATAGTTATTTAGTATGTGTGGGTCTAGGTCTGACTTTTTAAGTAAAGGTTTAATGACTGACACTTTTAGTGCATCAGGTACGTGCCATGCAAATGAACTATTGATAATGGTTAGAATAGGCTGCAAGAACATCCATTGCACTTTTACTAGTTTTGTTGGCACTGGATCTAGGGAACAAGTAGTGGGCTTCATTTTAGTAATTAAAGTTAAGACTTCCTGTGAGTTACAGGATTAAAATTATTAAAGTGCTGAATGCAATGTGTGACAGGGTCTGCTAAGCTAGTATTTGGTTTGTACTGTGATGCTGAGATCTGGGATCTTATATTTTTAATTTTCTCATTGAAGAAGTTCATAAAGTCTGTACTGCTAATATCTGTTGGTATTTTGCACTGTTGATCTGAATTCCCATTTGTTAATTTAGCCACTGCTCTAAAAAGTACCCTAGGATTTTTATTATTGCTATCTATTAATGTAGAATAGTATTCTGAGCGAGCTTTAAAGAGGGCTTTTTATATTTATTACACTCTCTGTCCATGCAATTTGAAAGACATGTAGCTTTGTTGTTCTCCATCTGCGCTCCAGTTTTCGACACTCTAATTTAAGAGCTCGAGTGTTTTCATTAAACCAGGGAGAGTTTCTATGTGCTTTGATCACTTTTGTTTTAGGGGAGCCACTGTGTCCAGAGCATCTCTCAAGGTCACATTATAATGTGATATTAGCTGATCTAAATTGTTTTCCACGTTTACATTTGATGTTAACTGATCTAAATGGTTTTCCACAATTACACTCGACTTACTCAAGGTATCTATAAATTTTGAAGCAGAATTACAATCTAGATGTCGCACTGTCTTTGTTTTAATCTGCGAGTGCTGGCATGGGCAGAACTAAATCAAATGTAATTAAGAAGTGATCGGAAATAACTACATTTAATGGAGTAATATTTAAATTTTGAATTTCAACTTTGTAAGTTATAATTAAATCTAATGTATGGTTATGATTATGAGTTGGACCTTTGACAATCTGACAAAATCCTACTGAATTTAACAAATAAGTAAAACATTTGCTAAAAGTGTCAGTTTCCACATCAATGTGTACATTAAAATCCCCCATCAGAACTACGTGATCATAATTTATAACCAAATCAGACAGAAGGTTGCTAAATTCAGTCATGAACAATGAATATGGCCCTGGTGGTCTGTAGACTAGCACTATAATTGTGTTGGAATCTGTTTTAATATTTAAAATGAATGCCTCAAAGGATGTAAAGTTGCCTAAATTTTTAGGAGTGATTTGCATTTTGTTACAATGAATTATTCCAAGTCCTCCTCCTCGACCAGAATCTCTAGACTTATGAAGGAACGAGTATCCATCTGGTGACGCCTCTGCTAGGGCAACAGTGTCACATTTACTAAGCCAGGTTTCAGTAAGAAGACACAGATCAGATTTTGTACTTAATATTATATCATTTACCAAAACAGCTTTAGTGCCAAGAGAGCGAATGTTCAATAAACAGCATTTAAAACTGCATGGTTCTTTCTGAACTGCTGATATATTTTTTGTTTTAATTTGAATTCAATTTCTATTACAGATGCCCCTGGTGGAGTGTCTGGTTTTATCCCTTGGTCTAATTATACACCTTATTTTTTGGTTATCAATTAATTTATGGTTTGTATCAAGACTAAATTTACTGGATGCCCCACAACAGGGATTATGGGTAACAGCTTCAGGAAAATAACAGGTGGGATAAAGAACAGCCTGTGATTTAAGATCACATGACTGCGGCCTGGATGTCTCTCAGAAATGTCATCCTCAGTTATTCTCGTGCTGTGATATTCTGAACAATGGTGAAGTGTGCTTCATTCTGTGTCATCGTGGCTTAGCTCACTTGCTTAATTTGCTCCTTTTTATTGCCTCATTATTTTTCTCATAGTGTGTGCAGATGACAGACCACAAAAAGCATGTAGAACTAAGTATTGATTAGTAACAATATGCAGGTACATAATGACATTAGCTTTTAGAATTCAGAATCACCAGTTTATTTCAGATTTATCATCATGCGTACAACAGTACAATGAAAGCCCTATTTGCACACTTGACCCACCTACACCACACTACCGCTGTCCAGATGACACAATGTCGCTTCCTAGTTTATGTAAAATATAACGTCACAAAACATGGAGCAAAACAATGCTCTTTTACATGCTGTTTCATGAAATTGACCCAAAAATTCATTTTGCATACAATTTTGCAAAAGTACTTGAGAAAAAATAAAAATCTACATCTTCAGTCTTAGATGAGGTCCTACTGTTACGTCAAGATTTGTTCACACTGATAACACTGCCTTCAAATCGGCCCTTGGACACTTCCACTGCCTGAGCCTGATGGGAATTGTAGTCCCTTCATCAGCAGTGTCACAAGGTTGCAAATGAGATTAAAATTTAGGGGGAATATGTTTTTATGTATACTAAACATTTTTCTTCCACAGGTGATGATACATCTTTCGCTTGCAGTGAAATGGCGTAGTTCTCATAACAGATTTCATCTCATTTGGATCTATCTATGAGAAAAAGATAAAAATTGTGGTGCCTGCTGGTGTTAGGGCCTTATTCATTTTTGTTCCGATTCATTTAATTGTTAGCCATCTCATTGATATTATTTATTATTATTGTTATTTTTTATAACATCATCATCATTATCATGTTTTCTTGAAGTGCATGGCCACTTTATTTCCATCACATCAGATGTGATTCATCCTTGTCAACCAATAGCCATTTTCAGCGAGAAAATGCTCAAGGTTCTAAGGTGTTTTGTTACGGGAAAATGGTTCCAGGGATATGAACATAAGTAGGCAAAGAATCAGAGAGAAGAGGTCCAATACTTCTATTTTATTTACTTAATCAATTATAATAATCAAACACATCTAATGCAATATAATGCAGACATACAAAAGCAAAACAATACTTACAAACATATGAAAAGGCACAGAGCCATCATCCCAGACCAGTAGACTGAGGGGGCCCGCTTGTCAGTCTTGTCAGAGGATCAACTTATTATTTGCCCTTCCAATTTACCGGGCGGTGCGCGCTGTCCCCACGGTTGAGCCTCCAAAGAAACTGAGGGCGAACCTTCCCTTATATACTAATTGAGCGTCCTTGCCCAAAGCGGCTTACGTGTAAGCAGTGTATACAGAAGTGATTAGTTTCAGCACACACACCTTTCCACGGGACGCGGTGTTGTTTTGCACTTGGTCCTGATGATGACGACACCTGGTACCAGGAGGCACACAAAAATAAGAATTGCGTAGTGAAGCCCTTTGAAGTGAAAAACAAGTCAGCATGACCCTCTGGCCATATTCCCAGTACTTTTCCTTCTTGAAGCTGGTTTTTGCGCTGAGCGACCAACGCCCATCTGCTCTCTTGATCCCCCCCTCTCTTTAGAAAAATCCTTCCATTACATTCGGCCCCTCGCTCAGCACAAACCCAGCGCTCTTGCCCTTCTTGTTCTGATTGCAATTTTTCGTAAAGCACAAAATACATAACAGTTAAATATAGTCATTAAAGCAATAATAATAAAACAATTGTCCATAATAAATGCTTTTTCTTCGCTTGGAGAAATATTTTTCCAGTGAAATTACAATTTTTCTTCAACCCAGGTACTTTGCGCACCGTAGAGGGTCACCTCCCTGGGGAGCGTTACTAGCACTTCACCCAAGGAGTTTCTTCTGATTAGGTATTTCATCATCCACATTGTCATTAAGAAAAGAATAAAAATCTTTAACTGAAGGTGTCCATGGTTCAAGAAATTGGGTGCACACCTGTTTGACAGCAACTCTAGTAATAACTAATTAGGAAACTAGTAACAAGCAACAACGTACTATTAAGAGAGTAATTTCTGCTTCACTAACATGAACCCCCATGATACCCAGGTTCAAATAAAGTTAATACTAATTAATATTATTGGTGATGATACAGATGGCATAAATATTTATCTTAAATAACTCAAAAGTTCTCAGTTTTAGGTTGCCACCGCTGTGCACAATGATAATCGGAGATAAAGTCCTTGCACACCTCACCATGCTCACATCTTAACACACTCATTCATAAAATTGCCCAAATATACACCCAGCTGTGGTCTCAACCTTGAGCCACCTTTATCACATTAATGCAACCATCTTGTGGACAGTAGGTGTCAATCCTCCCTTCGGAAGATGTCAGCACTACTTCCAAAATGCAAATCACTGGGTCATTTTTGAGGTCACATTTATTTCAATTTCAATTTCAATTTCAAGGGTTGTACCCAAGTTTATTCATATCTTCAGAGATCTTCAAACTTCATTTGGGCTTTTTAATTCACGGACCTCACACTCTGTATGTATAGGACACTCCATCTCCTATGGGCCAAATTATTACTTCATTTCACTGATTTCCATAACATATATACTCATCAAGCCATGATGTTAATCATTTGACCTGTATCACCATCAACATGCTAGCCTAAACTGTTTTATCCTCTTCTAAAAGCTATAGATGTCCTGACCTATAGTATGTGTCCCTTATCCCCAAAGTACTAGTCATGTGTGTCATCCCATATGCTTACTATTATTCTTTTCAATTAATTAAATGTACCTAAATGTAAAGTTCTACATTATTTGCTATAACACTACAATCAATAACCTAGAATATCTAAACTGAACTGACCCTGACTAGTAATAGTGCATTGTCCCTTCAATGACAATTACTTAACAATCTCTAATAGATCCCTTATGTTAGATTAGATTCAATTCTGATTAACTTTACAAATAACCAAATCATTGGTCCTTAAAGGTGACTTATTATCTCATACAAAATATCAGAAGGCATATCAAAACATTTATCTAAAAATACAAATTATATAGTATTCCCATTAATACAAACATTCATTAAATACATATTATTTGGGAATCCCTATATTCTACTTTGTCTACAAATAATTAGCTTTCCCTTCTATATCTTTCACAGTTCAAATACGTTTAACCCAAAAGATGTTGCCATTTGTCAAACAAGTGGACAGTCAAAGCAGGCTCCAGCAAGAACATTGAGCCCTGCAGAGTAAAAGTGTGACAGATTTTCTTCTCTAATAAGGACCAAAGCAGGTGTTGGGGTCCAACATCCCAAGCAAAAAGGACCCAAGTAGGCAGATGTCATCTATGATTCGGAATCCACGATGATCTTTTGGGCTCAAACATCACCAGCATAGTTGAGCTCTTGGCAGCAGGTATCCATGATGTCTGGAACTGGAATCAAAGTGCGTTGTCCAGTAGTCAGCTGATCGATGGCCTGATTCATGACTTGATTCCCTCTTTGGTATGGCTGGGTTCTCCTTGAAGTCAGATAATTAGTTTATCTGCAGACCTTTATCACAGCCCAATCTCTGGTTCAACTTCAAATGCTGTCATCTACGATGCACTAGGAAAAAACAGCTTTCACCTGCAGACGTAAAGACTTAAAAACGCTCATTTAAATAGTCAGCATATTAATTCTTCATTGTTAGCTACTTATGGATCCAAAAAAACAATATATCATAAGATGTCAGATCTGTTTCGTTGGGGGTACCCCTATTAAAAATATTGCTAGCAGTGAAACAAACGGTCAGTTCAATCCAGTCTGTGCTTGTCTGAGTCAATTTGTCTTTAAACAATCAGAGTAAAAATTTAGATTGATAAGCACAAAGTTCAAGTCCTCCTTTATAGCTGTTTCCAGTTTGGCTGCGGTTGCAATTTCCACTCAATTAAAAAAAAAAAATGTCCCAAGTCATTATTAAAATAAAGTCAATCAATGTATTACAAAAGGAAAAGTACTCAATAATAAATCATTACAAAAATTGGTCCCAATAATATTGACATAATATTCAAATTATCTGCATTTGTTCCAAGATTTAAACTGGTTTCAAAATGTAAAATTTAAACAAAATTAAACATAACATATCAAGCAGAGTCAAGAAAGAAATCCACAATCTAGACGGGTAAATTCTCAATCTTTTCCTTGGTGACATTGAATAACAAAAAGGTTAGGCTCCACACTTACCAATAACCTGCTTCATTTTGGTAAAAGAATGTCTCCTTCAATCGAAATTTACTCATTTTAATTAAAATCCTCCCTTTTATCAGAGTCTGGCCAGTACTCAAATAAAAGGGGTGCTCATATAATATGCTTAATCTGGAGACCTTTTTACACCACCTGTTCAAATCTTTTTTTTAAAATTTAGAATTAAGAGCTCTTTTAATTTCAACATTTACATTCACAATAATACCAATTATTTAATTCTTGCAAACAACACATATTTTTACACATTCTTTTAAGCACACTGAAACCTATTTAACATACACACACATAGGGATCCCTCTAATACACTATATAACATACAAAAAATCACCCAAAACCATTGTTTTAACACATTCAACTTTACCTCAGTTTTGTTACTTATTATCACTTATTACTAAAAGTGATTGCATTCTTCATTTTATCAAATGTTACTCATACTCACATTTATTTTAACCCATATTTACTCAGAGCTCTGGAAGTTTATATGCACACGGCAGCTTCAGCAAATCATAGTTGAACTACATTACCCAGAAGTCTCCATGTTTTTGCTTTCTTACTCCCAAACACACGTACGCACCCACAGAACAAACAACAGGCACGCTCACACATTTTTAGCACAAACATATTTACACACACACAGAGAACAATTAATGCTCAGGCATACACATAGTATACAGGCACACACATTGAATAAGTTCAGCACAGACATATTCATATACACAAACATTAGCGGCGCCAGGTACCTTTGATGTTAAATACAGTGCACTTTTTCTTTTCGCATTATATTCTTCTCAACGCTTGTTATTCTTTTTGGTGCTATCCTCCTACATTTTTCTGAAGGCTGCTTTACTTATCAGACTATAATATAAAACAGCCTCTCATGGCGTTAACGGATGTTAACTCTAACACGATTCTACTCAGCTCGAACGGCGCTGGTTTCTAGATCAAGGAGACTCCATTGGCGAAATGACTCGGTGACAACGAGGAATTGCTTCCGTGGTGATCCATTCCTGCGCCAATTAGGGCAAATCCAACTATCAAGAAATCACGCGGTTCGATACTACAGCAAGACGGCACTCGTCAAAAAGACTAAACTGTCATTGAGAATATTAACTCAAAACAAACAACATGTAAGCTTCAACATAAATCACAAATAAACTCGAATCATGGCATAAGTGCTAACTACTGCGCCACCACACACTATAACACTGAGCGATCGTTGCTTATTCTATATGGCATTCTCTTTATACATTGCTACGTGTACTGCTAGCTGCTCTCAAATTTTTAGCCAGGTATTTATCTTGGCTATGCATAAGGCTGCCTTTTCCGTCATCCCCTCGGCCCGCTGTACCCGCGGCAATAATACAGCTACCTGGGATTCGGCCATCGAGGCCCGCCCTAACGCACCCACCAAGTCCATTTGCATTTTCTTAAGCGCGGCTAGTACATTCACTGGTGTTGGGGGGCCTAAACTTGCCAATATTGTGCTAATCCTCCCCCCACATCTCAATTCTCTGGCGCAGTCTTCCCACACCGTTTCCTCCCAACCGGGAAGAGGTAAAGGAGCTGCCTCAGGGTCTTTATTCTTATTCTTAAACATCTCTGATTTCTTTTTGCCTCACTCAATAGTTCAATATTTTACCAGATTCCCCAAAATCCTGCAAGTGACGCCAAAATGTTTTGTTACGGGAAAATGGTTCAAGGGATATGAACATAAGTAGGCAAAGAATCAGAGAGAAGAGGTCCAATACTTCTATTTTATTTACTTAATCAACTATAATAATCAAACACATATAATGCAGACATACAAAACAAAACAATACTTACAGACATACAAAAAGACATAGAGCCATCATCCCAGACCAGTAGACTGAGGGGGCCCGCTTGTCAGTCTTGTCAAAGGACCAGCCCATTTTGCCTTTCATTTACCGGGCGGTGCGCGCTGTCCCCACGGTGGAGCCTCCAAAGAAACTGAGGCGGAACCTTCCTTATATACTAATTGAGCGTCCTTGCCCAAAGCGGCTTACGTGTAAGCAGTGTATACAGAAGTGATTGGTTTCAGCACACACACCTTTCCACGGGACGCGGTGTTGTTTTGCACTTGGTCCTGATGATGACGACACCTGGTACCAGGAGGCACACAAAAATAAGAATTGCGTAGTGAAGCCCTTTGAAGTGAAAAACAAGTCAGCATGACCCTCTGGCCATATTCCCAGTACTTTTCCTTCTTGAAGCTGTTTTTTGCGCTGAGCGACCAACGCCCATCTGCTCTCTTGATCCCCCCCTCTCTTTAGAAAAATCCTTCCATTACATAAGGAGAAGAAAGTTCTGGTGTTACGACTTATCTCTGTTATTCAGTTTATCGTAGCAGCTTTGACCAAAAGGGGGCGCCACTGAGCCCCAAAGCACTGACACCATTCTGGGATCAAATAAATTGGTTTTCATTTTTCACCCACACTTTTAAACACAAATGTCAGTCCAAACACCTCCAAGTTAAATGGTTTTCTTCCTCCTTCTGCCTGAAGCCTGATGAGAGGTTGTGCACTCCTTCTCAAGCTGGATGTGGAAATGCTTCCGGTGTCCTTGGAAACACTTCCAGTTCACATAGAAACAAAGGAAGTCCTCCCTTGACAGCGCCCTCTAACGGCACCCAGGGACCACGACAGGGTTGCCTTTCTAGACTCCAATATCCAAGCAGTTCTGCGGGTGTCCAAACTTGGACATCAGAAGAGGACCACTGCCACCTGCTGTATGGAGGATGGAACTGCTCATAGCCTCCGTCTTCCACTGGTCCATCAATTATCTTACTCCGGCCGGACACAGAGTCTTTTCTCGACTCACTGGCAAGCTCGCCTATTCTTCCATTCTGCCATCCCATCTAAGCAAGAAATTATCCACCATCTTGGACGGAATGTCCGTTTTTCCTCATGTGCACTTATACAGTTTATGTCCTAATATATCTTTTCTAGGCCTTTGAATTTATTTATTTTTTCCAGCTTATTTATTTGCGTGTCCATATTTTTAGCGGCGGTTGCTCTGGCATTGCTGTGCACCGTCACCAGAACATGTGTGGTGCTGATGTCATCAGAGCCACAGGAGAAATGGCTGGCATTGTGAGCTTCCTGGTTACGTGAAGTTTTTGATTAAATCAAAGAGATTCCCCATATGATTGTGGTTGGTGTTTAGGCATTTATTTTGGCAAAAGACGTCTAGTTTCTGGCTTTAGACTTTAAGTTTTGGATAACATTATGGGTTTAGATGAACGATTAGGGAGAGCTCCTGTTAATGACTTGTTCTGGCAGTTATCCTCGATTTGTCTTCTCCTGGTCACCTCCCTTCCTATTTTTGTGCCTTACCTTGCATTTGAGAAAACATCTGGAATGGCCTCTAGAGCATAGTAGCAAATTTAATTTAATGCAGTGGTCTTCAGAGTTACCAAATGACAGACTGAATCAGAGATCAGTAGGATGAGATGGAATGAACTCTTTGGAGGTGACCTACTCCATCACCAGCCAGGAGAGTCCATATTGGTCAACACAGGCATGTGCCACACGTCAAGACCTTGAAGAGTCAATGCCCTGGAAGCTATCAGTCTGTTCTATGGACCACCTTGCTCTGGAGTAGGTGAACGTCATGAAGTGAACACGCTAAGCATTGGTACTAATAGTTATTGATTCAGCCTTCTTCACTGGATACAGAGACACATTAGGGCTAATGTGAGATGCCACTAATGTACAAAGTTATATGACATGAACATTATTAGGATTCCTCATTCTCATTTTCAAGTCAGACACTCCACCGTGGAACATTTAAAGGTAATCTCACATTTTACGATTCCCTTAACCTTCAGAAGTCATTGAAACTCTTTACATTTTCAGGGTGGGATTTCTTTGCTCCCCCTTGGTTGCTTTCATTGTTTTGTGGTGGACACTGACGGGACAGGCCCTGAGATGCGCGCTGCAGTAAGCGAGCCAGACCCACGTGTGAGTGGTATTATAAATAGAGATGGTGTTGTTAGGAGAGTCCCCACCGTAATCCGCAGGTTCTGATGAAATGCAATTTCGCAAATCCGTGTCACATTCCTATGTAGCTTCTGTGATTAAAAGGGGACTTGGGTAAGAAGGTGATATTTTAAATGAGCTTGCTAACAGTACAGCAGGTCAATGGATGACAGGTCTGAAAAATGAGACTAGCTGGAGTCTCAAAGGGCCTCCATGTTCTGCGTGGCTTTGCATTCCCATTATTTATCAACGAGGCTGCCGCATAGGACATCCCTGGGAACACCAAGTCCCAGTTGGCTGAATTCCTAATAATAACTCATGTGACTCACTGGCTCAAAATGTACTGTTTGAGTAAAAGTACCAGAGGCCCAGAAAATAACAGTTTTTAGTGTGATGTGCATGATGTGGGGCATCTGCCTTTTGTCAGGGTCTCAGTGGTGCAAATTTTAATAAGGGAGACCCAAAGATGTTAGAGAGTGGTGGGACGACAAGTGGCAAGCGTAGAGTTCAGAGCAAAGCTGGCCAAAGTGTTATGTAATTCAAGTCCTATTATGTGATATCATCTACTGTTGAATTCTGCTCGTACTTGTAATATTTCTATTGCACTATTAAATTGTATTGAGGATTACTTGTGTTCTGGTCTGTGTATTGTGTTGAGTTTACCCCCTTTCTGTGACACCCACTGCACCCACCTACCTGGAAAGGGGTCTCTCTTTGAACTGCCTTTACCGAGGTTTCTTCCTTTTTTTCCCCACAAGTATTTTTTGGAAGTTTTTCCCTTGTCTTCTTAGAGACTCAAGGCTGGGGGGCTGTCAAGAGGCAGGGCCTGTTAAAGCCCATTGCGGCACTCTTCATTTGTTTTTGGGCTATACAAAAATAAATTGTATTGTATTGTATTGTATTGTATGTAATTGCTGTATTTAGTCTGAATCAGGAAAGGAGAAAATCTCCCCTTTTTTAAAATGCTCTCTGTGGGTCTTCAAGGAAAAGGTAAAATTAGGTCCTCAGGTCATGGAGGTTGAGAAAAACGACTCTGCGATAAACACTATAATCCACTGAGACAATGAAATTATTATTCCATAGTGGTTTAGGGAAAAAAAAAAAAAAACAAAGCACAGTAGTTGCTACCTTTGATGACATGCTGTGTTTGTCTTATTTACACTTTGTGAGTGCAGATGAAATCATCTGGAGCAGCAATGGCTGATGGGAAATGTGATTCTCAGTTGGGCATTTTCTTAAGCATGTAGATAATATGAAGTTTTTTGTTTAAACACTAGGGGGCTCCACCCTCTGCTTGCTTCGCTCGCCCAACCCTGGGTTTGGTTTACCGGATATACAATTTAAAGATTTATGCGTTATTTTCACTTTTACTTTAAAACTTTTGTAAAAACAATATTTGGAATTAACTTTTCTTCAAGATTGCAATGAATTTTGATTCCGTGCTTGGACTTACATCGTGACAACGCAACGTATATCTGCCTGTGAGTGAAAATCGTTTGTTTCTCTCTAATAAATAAAACAACTTTTCCGAATGCTTGTCCATGCTCTTTCTTCTTCGCTTAGCCATTGATGTGTCATCGAGAATGTATAAATTATCTGTAACCTGCTGTGCATGTGTCCCGCACCAACATTTTTGAATTCTTTACGACTTTCTACTTTGTCATCTACTCTTTGTCCTTTATTTCCGGCCCCCGGCGTAGTTAATCTCTTTGTTGTGGGACGTAATGGGTTGTGCTGCAAGCTGCATGTTCTGCTTGTTGCACTGCGCGTCGATCATTTAAAACCTGTACAGCAGCTGTCCTTTTGTATCACTGCCTTGCCTCATGGGACATTAAAGTGTCTTTGAGAAGATCACGTCTCATCTCCCTCGTCTCCATCCCTAGATTTTTTTTTTATATAATAGAGACATACTGTATATTAAATATCTTTCTTAGTGAATAAGTAGCATGAAATTGACTACCCTCAAAGACACTGTGCCTGGCAAACACTTGAGCTTTATAGCGCTTTCTATAATCAGTTTTCTTTGAGCTTTACCAAACTTTGCTCATTTCACTGCACTTCTACAGATGGCCTTCATTTACATAAATCAATACGCCACATTTCTCCGTGAGATCGCTGTCAGGGCCTGTGGTGCAATGGGGCACGCGGTGCATTAGAATGCCCCCCTCGCTAGGGCATCATTAATAAAAAATATCAACAAATAAAAAAAGGTGGCAGCTAAGTTTCTTTTTCTTATAATGTTCCAAAATTTCAAGAAAAGCATTTTTGAGATTTTGGGGTATTTTGGTTTTCTGTTGTGCAGGTTTTAATCCCCCCAAGTATTGATATATTAAAATGTCTGTCCTTAGTGGATACCTGCTGCCAAGAGCGGTGTTTGGGGGTGGCAATCGGGGCGACCACACCAGGCTCAGCGCCTAAGGGGGCCCCGCTTTTGAGGTCCACATGTCCCGTTGGAGCGGATTTGTCAAATTATATTCTCCCGTATATATATATATATATATATATATATATATATATATATATATATATATATATATATATATATATATATATTGAGATGCTTCTAAGAGGAACCCTTTAAAAATCCCTCTTCAAGGTCAAATGACGTACATGTACGTCTTTGAGAACATTCCATAGTCCACCTTCATCACCCGAAAAGGGTCACCAGTGCAATCCCTTCCTAAAATAGGTAGAGCCCATTAGTCGCTGGGTTGGCTTATCCTATCTATAGAAAAAGACATTGCAGATCCAAATTAGATTACGAAGATGTCAGCAATGACTTTTCCAATCGGAAATCAAGAAAAGTGGATTTTCGTCTCTGAAAATGGAAACCGGTAAGAGATTTCATGATGATACCTCTACGTTAATTTCACCCTTCCTGTCGAAACACTGAAACTCACATTTTATTTGTAGGCCATAAACATGTCTGAATTTTAATGCACAAAAACACGTATCGCTAATGATAGCTGGCTGACATGACATCAACGTGAGTTATGACATCCTGCATATCGAGACTCAGAGTAGACTTTTCTAGAAGAGGCCCTGCTAATTTCCACATGACACCGCATTGCATTTCGCACTGTTATGGTATTGCCATGAATTATGAATTGCACTTTTTAAATAGATTATATCGTTATATTTTGATAAAGTCCGCATGTTATCTTGCAAAAATGTAGCTGAATACTGTAATGAGAAATGGTGCATTTTAACATTATTTTCATTAAATTTGCGTGCAAGTTTATTTAGTCCACACATCCCGGTAGCAGCGTTTGATGTAACCCGGCCCCTAGGCCTCTGCCTGCTGCCCAAATTGCAGCTTTTTACTTTTAGTAAACTTCTAGTGTTTTTGTTAATGAGTAAGTGAGTGATGTGTTTATATATCTTAAATATATAGAAGATGGTAACACTCTTGCTGTCTTGTATGTATGTTTTCATCCAGTTGACGATTAGTAACCACTAGGGGGCGCCCGAGAGCCCTAGACTGAGCAATACAGTCCACAATATAAAAATATAAATACAATAAAGAGTTTTTACTCCACAAAACACCCTCCAATTAACAATTAGCCACAATCTATACATATAAAAGGCAAAGCCCTCACTGACTCATCACTAATTCTCTCACTGTCCATATAAGTGGGAAGCTGAAATTTCGCGTGCTCATTCCTTTTAGTGTACTTACAAAAGTTAGGTATGTTTTATGTCCTATTGCAACACCCAAGGGGGTGAAACGGGTGTACCCCCTAAACTGTATATATAGATAGGGGAAAACCCCTTCTCACTATTTCTGCAACTTTCAATATACGTAGGAAGCCCAAATTTCCCATGCTCCTCCTTTATACTGTACTTACAAACGTTGAGTATGTTTCATTTCGCACTGTGCCCATAACAAACTTTCGAAAATAACATCTCATATTTGGCAGTTCTCACCATTATGTCGTAAGGTGGTTTCATTCCTTATTTCCGTTAACAGAGGATTTCTTTCCCGGCAGAGATGCACAAGGGCTGCCCTTTTTCCCCTTTCCTTTTTCCACACGCCTGCTGTGCCTGCACCTACCACATGGTTGGCTCCCTACCTTTATACATTAACAACATCCCGCGCTCATGTGCCTCCTCACTCACTTCCTTACTTTCCTTAGCTGTTCGTCGTGCTCACTTTCCCTTCTTATATATAAATATAAACTAACTTATTGGGCTGTTGACTTTATACAACATTTGAGATATAATTAGTTACACTTCATTTGTTCTTTCCAGACGGAGCGCATGCAGTTGAAGTGACTTGCTCGTGGTCATACAGTGTCTTTCTCTTTGGTCTTTGCATGTTGAGCCCAGAGGGGTGGGGCCTCCTGACGCTGCAGATGCTGACTTACCTCTGGCCCTATTTACTGGCCTGAGCTGCTTCAAGCCGGTGCTAAGATTTTAGCTCCTGCTGTTGTTGTTTGGCTGCCCTTTTTGGATACTCTTTTAGAATATCTGTAAGTTCTTGATAGGATTTTTTGTTTTTTTTGGCAAAGTTTGCTGATGCTTCTGCTTTCTGATTATTCTTTTTCAGATTTGGATTTGCTTATTATCTTATTTGGCTGATGACTTAATACAACATTTGAGATACGATTAGTTAGCTTTCATTTGCTAATTTCCAGTTAGAGCGACTTGCTCAGGGTCATACAGTGTCAATAGTGGGATTTGAACCCACAACTTTGGGGTTTAAAGTCTAAATCCTTAACCACTACACTATTAATTTTTTTTTTAACTTGATAAATTCCTTTGTATCATCTTCTTTTTCCATCTCGGAGGTTTTGTTAGTTTCTTACTGCTTGTACATTTCGGGATGAGCTTGTCCTGCATCATATTGAAAGCACTTTCAAACCTGACCCACATCTCCTCGACTGCCTCCACACTGAAAAGCTTATCCCAATTTATCTTACTGAGGGCTCTGCTGCATCTGATAAAAGTCTGACCTACTAAAATTACATTTAACTGTTTTTCTTTTAGAAGCCTTATTTCTATGAACCAGATATTTACTTAGGATGTTATTGATGAACTATTTTGCAAACTTTGGATGGTACTTTAATGGCAGAGGGCAGAGGGGTGCTACTGGGATATCCCATTTATCTGTAACTGAAATGCTTTCTGCTGTTATATGTAAATGAACCTAAATGACAAAAGGGATTGTTCTCCTAACACTAACCAGTCGGGCTGTGGAGAGCTTTGCTACTCACATGTTGGGGCTCCATCAATTGGTGTAATGAAAGGACGTCCATTTTGGGGTTTATTTGTTACGCTGACTCAAGAGTCTTCTTTATCTACCAAGTACACAGTGGTATTTAGCACTGCAGAATTGACATTGCCATTGGTTTCTGTCTTGCGCTTTGCAGTTTACTTTATTAGCTACTGGATTCCTGACTTTTGACCCCTGCTCACAAATGAATTTAAAACCTATTTTTGCTCTAATTTTACCTTGTCTTTGTGTTTTGTATCTTCCTTTGGAATCCTCTTTAATAAACCATTAAATATAACGGGACGTTGTTTGGTTTGTCTTCAGTTAGAGGTTTAAAGTTTCCCGTGTCGTCCATTTGTTGATATTTTGCACTTTTAAAGAATCTGCCAAACTTTGGGCCTGTGCAGACTGCAAGCCAGTTTTTTGAGTTTGGAGCCACCCTGCCTGAGGAGATGAGGTCTGCTCCTTTAAAAGAGACCTGTAATGAGGGTAGTGAGGGTAGGTTTGAGTTTTGCTTTTTAAGGTATGGATGGGCAAAGAATTTCAGTATTGGGGTGCCACTAGGGTCACCCGCTTTAATTCTAAATAACTTCATTCAAAATCATGGCTCGAGGACACAAAATAGAAATAATATAAAGCGGCCTTCCTGGATTTGTTGAAGGGTTTGGCTCTTGACAGCAGGTCAGTCATAGGAAACTCCCTCCTTTTGCCAACTTCGGGTCCAAATGAGATGCAAAACTTCAGGAGGCATCAAACATTGATAGCCATAAGGCTGAAAAGGGTGAGGATTATTTCCCTCGTGGGCTGTTTTCTTGCAGCTACAGAGGTGAGAAAAGACGAGGCTGTTAGCAACAGCACCCCTTCTCCACTAAACAGGGTACTGTATATTTGTGAAGAGCAGAGAAGGAGCTTCTCTGATAGACATGTGTGACAGAGGCTTGCACCCCTTTTACATAATTTTGAAGAGCAAGACCTTAACACTCTTTCTTTTTGCACTTAATTGATTACCATCAAGAATTCTTTAGTTTTTTAAATATTTTATTATTTCCTTTTTTTCCCTTCAGTCATGCTTATTGATTTGGTTGTTAGTCTTGTTATTCTTGCTCTTTGCAGGTTGAGCCCGAGGGGGTGGAGCCTCCTGGTGCTGCAGATGTTGACTTACATCTGGGCCTTCAAGCCAGTACTGAGACTTAAGCTCCTGCTCCACAGTGGTTGGTTTATTTATTTGACAGGGTGACGATCGGAGTATTACATTCTTAGGTCTGAATCTCAATCTGATTATTTTTTTGTTGTGTGTGGGGGGTTACCTACCAGGTAACAATTGGATTTGGACGCCCAGTCGGCACACATCTGCCACATCCTCTCAGGTGTGAGAAGCACATCATAAATATGTGATACAGTATCTGCCTCAGGTCCGATCCCCATAAGGAGAGGCAAAAGTGCACACACCTGATGAGCCCCAGTAAGGGTGAAACACATATTGTGTGATCCTTGTATTATCTGGCAGATACTGTATAACATATCTATGATCTGCCTCTGGTGACAGAGAGGACATGGTGGATGTTTGCTGACTGGCCGGCCGACTACTGCCCAAATAATCAGATTGCACTCAGACCTAAGAATATATAGACTGTATATATATATACTGCTCAAAAGAATTAAAGGAACACTTTTTAATCAGAGTATAGCATCAAGTCAATGAAACTTATGGGATATTAATCTGGTCAGTTAAGTAGCAGAGGGGGTTGTTAATCAGTTTCAGCTGCTGTGGTGTTAATGAAATTAACAACAGATGCACTAGAGGGGCAACAATGAGATGACCCCCAAAACAGGAATGGTTTAACAGGTGGAGGCCACTGACATTTTTCCCTCCTCATCTTTTCTGACTGTTTCTTCACTAGTTTTGCATTTGGCTACAGTCAGTGTCACTACTGGTAGCATGAGGCGATACCTGGACCCTACAGAGGTTGCACAGGTAGTCCAATTTCTCCAGGATGGCACATCAATACGTGTCATTGCCAGAAGGTTTGCTGTGTCTCCATACACAGTCTCAAGGGCATGGAGGAGATTCTAGGAGACAAGCAGTTACTCTAGGAGAGCTGGAGAGGGCCATAGAAGGTCCACAACCCATCAGCAGGACCAGTATCTGCTCCTTTGGGCAAGGAGGAACAGGATGAGCACTGCCAGAGCCCTACAAAATGACCTCCAGCAGGCCACTGGTGTGAATGTCTCTGACCAAACAACCAGAAAGACTTCATGAGGGTGACCCAAGGGCCCCATGTCCTCTAATGGTCCCTGAGCTCACTGCCCAGCAGCATGCAGCTCGATAGGCATTCGCCATAGAATACCAGAATTGGCAGATGCACCACTGGTGCCCTGTGCTTTTTACAGATGAGAGCAGGTTCACCCTGAGCACGTGACAGAAGTGAAAGGGTCTGGAGAAGCCATGGAGAACATTATGCTGCCTGTAACATCATTCAGCATGAGCAGTTTGGTGGTGGGTTAATGATTGTCTGGGGAGGCATATCCATGGAGGGTCACACAGACCGCTACAGGCTTGACAAAGGCACCTTGGCTGCCATTAGGTATCAGGATGAAATCCTTGGACCCATTGTCAGACCCTATGCTGGTACAGTGGCTCCTGGTGCATGACAATTCCTGGCCTCATGTGGTGAGAGTATGCAGGCAGTTCCTGGAAGATGAAGGAATTGATACCATTGACTGGCCACCACACTTTCCTGACCTAAATCCAATAGAACACCTCTGGGACATTATGTTTTGGTCCATCCAATGCCACCAGGTTGCACCTCAGACTGTCCAGGAGCTCAGTGATGCCCTGATCCAGATCTGGGAGGAGATCCCCCACAACACCATCTGTCATCTCATTAGAAGCATGCACCGATGTTGTCAGGCATGTATACAAGAACACAGGGGCCATACAAAGTGCTGCGTACAATTTTGAGTTGCTGCAATTAAATTTTGGCAAAATGGACTAGCCTGCCACATAATGTTTTCACTCTGATTTTTGGGGCGTCTTTGAATTCAGGGCTCTATAGGTTGATCATTTTCATTTCCATCAAACGATGTGGCATCCTTTCGTTCCTAACACATTACCCAGTCTATATCAGTATAGATATCCAGGAGGATTTCTTTTTCCCATTGAGATCTGATGTGTTTTCAAAGTGTTCGTTTAATTGTCTTGAGCAGTTTATATATATATATATATAATTATTTGGCTAATGACTTTATACAACATTTGAGACACAATTAGTTATCTTTCATTTGTTTTTAGCAGATGAAGTGACTTGCTCGTGATCATACAGTGTCTTTCTCTTTGGTCTTTACATGTTGAGCCCAGGGGGGTGGGACTGTGACAATGCAGATGCTGACTTATGTCTGATGCTTCAAGCCAGTGCTGAAACTTTAGCTCCTGTTCGTGTTTTTGGATACTCCTTTAGAATAATTGTAATTCTTTAATTGTATTTTTTTGTTGTTATTTGGAAAATTTTGCTCATGTTTCTTGGTTTTGATTCTTTATTTTCAGATCTGGCTCCAGTCTTTTTTAATTTTCTTATTCTTATTGCATTTGCTCTGTCCTCTTGGGAATTTTTCATATGTGTTTTTCTAGAATGTTTGATGTTTTTGTCCCTTTTTGTGTCCTAATCATCTTTTTGACTCTTTCATTTTTATGAAAAATGTTTTTTTTGAATGGTTCCCCTTTCCAGCAGTTGACTTTTTGTAGGCCTCAAACATTTTAGCATTATAAGTCTTGGAGACATTTTCATTTTTTTGAAGTTGTGGTTTCTGAGATCATACAGTAAAAGAAAGGCAGGCAAGTTTCGCTACCAAATGAAAAACTGGTCACAATAAAAATCAGAAGGTTGATTTATCAAATGATTGCATGAACAGGTTTGTTTTAAAATTTCATGTGTCATGATAAAAGCCTTAAAAATGAGAGAGACGAACTGTCATAACCCTTGGTTCGAGAAACAAAACTACCGTGTCTGTAACAATTACTTATGAGTGACTTGAAATCAAGTCATGTCATCGCTAGGAGAAAACTCAAATACAAGATGCACTGATTGACTCATCTTAATGTCTAGTTTTACAAGATCTTGAAATATTAGTGGGTTCCCATTATTTACAGACATGAAAAACACTCTTTATAAGTCATTTGTGCAGGGAATTACACCCTTCTGATAAAAAGTAAATCATTAGGCGTCATCAGGAAAAATGATCAGAAGGACCTGAAGTTGTCCAAAGCCACGTCAACTGACCCCAGGAATTCACTCCTCAATGGCATACGTGGGGTCAAAGTTAACCATTTTCACAAACCTTTGAAAAAATAGAGATCAGTAACAGAGACAGGTGGAGTGTCATTTAATGTTATTTCGATGTTGCTGATCACAAAAATGATACTATTTTTACCAGTGGTCCTAGCCCTCTAAGAGCCAGGATTGCAAAAATGACCAATTTGAAGCATAAGCTTGTGAGTATCGTTTTAGACTATTTCAAGGTCAATGATTTCAAATAAGATGTTATTTTTGATCCTTCTGTGGAGAATTAGCCCTCTATGGACCTCTATCAGGGGATGATAAGTGGCAAATTTCTATTGAAATCAAGAATATTTAGGCATTAAACATTTAAATTGAACACACACGTTTTACAATTTCAAATATTTGACACAACTGTTGTTGTTCATTTCATACTACTACCTCTTAAAGTAAATCATTTCATTTCCTATGAACACTCATGATTAGGGCAGCTTATGCTACTTCAACTTTTTTTCATTACTGAATTTAATTTGTCAAGTTAAATGAAGATTAAACTAAATCAAGGAGTACATCGATCCTAAAGATACAGATATCAATATCCAAAAGATAATGCAAAAATTCCCAAACAAAACTAAATTTAAAAATAACTAACTAAATACTATGGACTACATTAACCTAGGAGAGATAAGTATTAATTAGAGTAAGGTAGTCAATGAAGCAAAGAGAAATCCAAAAATGAAAGCCAAAAAGTAAAAAAAAAACCAAAACAAAACAAAACAAAACAAAAAAAAGAACAACAAAAAGAGTTAATCAAAAAATTATCTAAACTTTACCAAAACTGACAAATCCAGGAACAAGAGGGTCGTGTGTTAGAGGGGAGCCAAACAACAAAAGCAAAAGAAGCAAGTGACCCTCAAAGGACTGACATGAACAGATGCAACAAACAGAAGAAGTTCAAGTTATGGCGAGTGATCGAAAAATTAAATTCACTCCAAAACAAAGAGTGAGAGAGACAGAGTCCTAACACCAGAGATTTGCTCTTACAAAAAAGGCTGGGATTTCTAACACATGAAATTAAAAACATCTTTAAATGTATGCAATCTATAAAGTAGGGCTGTATGATTAAATGATTTCACATTGAAATTGCGATTTGGTATATGGCAATTTTAAAACTGCAAGAGTTAGATTTTACGCAGCCTTTGTATTGACTCAGTGACCAGTCTGTGAGGTAGAATTATTTTTTTTAGCAAATTTGCCTGTTGAATTTTAACTGCATTGTATCAAGACATGCAGCCCAAAAAGATGGAGCAAATGCACTGCCTAAGGATCAACTCAACCATACAGTGTAAATATACAGTGCATCCGGAAAGTATTCACAGCGCATCACTTTTTCCACATTTTGTTATGTTACAGCCTTATTCCAAAATGGATTAAATTCATTTTTTTCCTCAGAATTCTACACACAACACCCCATAATGACAAAAGTGAAAAAAGTTTACTTGAGATTTTTGCAAATTTATTAAAAATAAAAAAATTGAGAAAGCACATGTACATAAGTATTCACAGCCTCAAAGTTGAGCTCAGGTGCATCCTGTTTCCCCTGATCACACTTGAGATGTTTCTGCAGCTTCATTGGAGTCCACCTGTGGTCAATTCAGTTAATTAGACATGATTTGGAAAGGCACACACCTGTCTATAGAAGGTCCCACAGTTGACAGTTCATGTCAGAGCACAAACCAAGCATGAAGTCAAAGGAATTGTCTGTAGATCTCCGAGACAGGATTGTCTCGAGGCACAAATCTGGGGAAGGTTACAGAAAAATTTCTGCTGCTTTGAAGGTCCCAATGAGCACAGTGGCCTCCATCATCCGTAAGTGGAAGAAGTTTGAAACCACCAGGACTCTTCCTAGAGCTGCCCAGCCATCTAAACTGAGTGATCGGGGGAGAAGGGCCTTAGTCAGGGAGGTGACCAAGAACCTGATTGTCACTCTGTCAGAGCTCCAGAGGTCCTCTGTGGAGAGAGGAGAATTTTCCAGAAGGACAACCATCTCTGCAGCAATCCACCAAACAGGTCTGTATGGTCGAGTGGCCAGATGGAAGCCACTCCTTAGTAAAAGGCACATGGCAGCCCACCTGGAGTTTACCAAAAGGCACCTGAAGGACTCTCAGACCATGAGAAACAAAATTCTCTGCTCTGATGAGACAAAGTTTGAACTCTTTGGTGTGAATGCCAGACGTCACGTTTGGAGGAAACCAGGCACCTCTCATCACCATGCCAATACCATCCCTACAGTGAAGCATGGTGGTGGCAGCATCACGCTGTGGGGATGTTTTTAGTCAGGATAAAGGGAAAGATGACTGCAGCAATGTACAGAGACATCCTGGATGAAAACCTGCTCCAGAGCGCTCTTGACCTCAGACTGGGAAGACGGTTCATCTTTCAGCAGGACAACGACCCTAAGCACACAGCCAAGATATCAAAGGAGTGGCTTCAGGACAAGTGTGTGAATGTCCTTGAGTGGCCCAGCCAGAGCCCAGGCTTGAATCCGATTGAACATCTCTGCAGAGATCTTAAAATGGCTGTGCACCGACGCTTCCCATCCAACCTGATGGAGCTTGAGAGGTGCTGCAAAGAGGAATAGGCGAAACTGGCCAAGGATAGGTGTGCCAAGATTGTGGCATCATATTCAAAAAGACTTGAGGCTGTAATTGCAGCCAAAGGTGCATCGACAAAGTATTGAGCAAAGGCTGTGAATACTTATGTACATGTGATTTCTCAGTGTTTTTATTTTTAATAAATTTGCAAAAACCTCAAGTAAACTTTTTTCTTTGGGAGTCGGAGGCGGAAGTGATGTAACGGAACAGAAGCCATTTTGAGAATCCAGGACTGTTGATGGACCCTAGAAGATTCAGCAACAAACAGCATCAGGGTGGGGGTGGGGGGTGCCCGGGGTTCCCTTTAAAAATCAACAACAAACTGCGTCCTGGGGGTTTGTTTCTGCCATGCAAGAGGTGACCCATCACGTCTTTCCGCAACCATTAATTTAAATTTTAAATCACAATATGATTACAGATGTCTAGTGCCCCCATTTAGCGTACTTAATAGACGTCTCTCCTTAATGTAAAGTCATAAGCATACTTCATAAGAATCAAACCATCACTACCTGTAATCTAGTCTGTCACACAATGGCTGGCACTGACATTTACCACCACTGGCACAACACCTCAGCACCCCAGTGGTTTACTAATTATGTTGTAAAGTCAGCATTTTGATGGGCCTTTAGTGAAAATGGTTTTGTTTTTTTGTTCAATGATGCATTCACTGTGCAGTTTATATGACAAAAGCCTTTGAAGTTATTGTTCTTATTGTTAAGTTTATTATTCATATACATTTTTTGCAGAACATACACTTTTTTCTTTTCAAAACTGACCTTGTGGGCTATATACATAGTAAGGCGTCTTGTGGGCTCATATGTTGCTAGTTTCTCTCTTAAGATAAGATTTTCTTTGTTCTCTGAGTTTTATTGTTCTATGGTGACAATAGCTGTAATGGTACTGTTTAAATAAATAAGTGCATGTAATTGTTTTCATGTTGGAACAAATAAAGTTAGGAAAGGAAGAAAACAAGAGCAAAAATGGTAAAAAAAAAAAAAGAATAGTCCGTCATACTGTATATACATACATTTTCTAGCTCTACTGTAATAAAGCATGCATACAAACCTCTCTCACTTTATCTAAGATCTGTTCTGTGAAGTCAAATATCGCCTTTCACTGCGCGTTCAATTTCACATGAATCATTTCACTCATCCCATTTTTAGGCAATAAAGATTTTCACCTCCTTCAACTGCCCACAGTTGACTTTCCACATCCTTCACCAGTGTAGTTCAAACTTGCCCGTCAGAACTTCCACTTGTGATATTCTCATCTTGTCTAATTTTAAGGTCACAGAGAGGTGCAGCCAATCTCAGATGAGTCAAACACGACACCTGCCTGTGAAATCCATTTAAAGCATTACTACATATCACTCGCTAGGATCTCCTGCATTTTCACATTTACATTAACTTTGGACAATTTCTCCATGTTTTGTTTTTCTAAGAATGTCATTTATTGTCTTGGTACCTTTCAGTTAACATTCGATGATGAGGTGGAGTGGCTGTTTGTGCAGTGAAGAGGCAACAATCTAATCCTTAACACCACCAAATCCAAGGAGCTCGTCATTGACTTTAGGAGGAAGAAAAACTAACATTCAGTCCCTTTTCATTGGTGTGGACTGTGTGTAGAGGGCCTCAGACATCCAGTTCCTGGGTGTGCACATAAAGGAAGACCTGACGTGGAACACTAACACCTCAAAGCTGGTAAAGAAGGCACCACAGAGACTTCACTTCCTGGGAGTCCTAAGGAAGGATAATTTCACTCAATAACTGCTTATGTCCTTCTATTGTTGCTCTATAGAGAACATATTGTCTTACTGCATCTGTGTGTAGTTCTCCAGCTGCATGGTATCAGAGAGGAAAGCACTCCAGGGGGCTGTCAACACTGTCCAGGACATTATCTGATCCCCTCTCCCATCCCTGGAAGCAGGGCCATCTTAACAGCATTATACTGTAGGCCCCTGAGCAAAGCAGTGCATTGGGGTCCCTACCTACACAACCACTCAGCAAGTCACAGCATACATAGATTAGCATGGAAGATCTTTACATTTCCCGTTGCCTTAAAAAGGCCCAGAGAATACTTAAAGATCCATTCCATCCAGGTCACTCTCTGTTTGAACTGCTGCCCATGATCAGTCGTTTTAGGAAACTAAAAACAGAAACAGATTAAAAAACATTTTTTATTCAAAGGCTATAACTGTGCTAAATGTTGCTCATATTGCTAAATCTTAAATTATGCAATGAATGAATACCCGCAGAATGTGAAAATGCCTTGTATGCGTGGCATGTTGTGCATATTCTTATAGCTTTTATAATTCCGTTGAGTTTTGATAGGTTGGCATCCAATTTTGTTGTATATGTGCAACTATGTTGTATATGTGCAATGATAATAAAGACTTATGACTATTTGTGGTTACATATAGGTCAGGCAGAAAGAGGCTGTAAAGGCAGGAAGAGAAGAGGCATTAGTAAACAGTGCTGCCTTGCAGATCGGCAAGGCATTACCACTGCCACAGCCGTAAAGTCCCTAAGATGCACGTGTGTAACTATACACATATACATTGTCACGCACGAGCGCATCGGGAGCAGCTGAAGGACCCGACACGCACCGCGACAAGCCCTGCCAGGGGACGAAGGCAGCATACTAACCTCTCTCTCTCTTTTCCCATAGACAAGACGAAATGCCGCCGCCATAAGCCGGCCCGGGCTAAACAAAGAACAGCAGTTTTGGGTTCCTTTCTTTCTTCTGGTCCCACAATGATGACGTCCAACTCCCATACACCACCACGACTTCCCAGCATCCCTCACATTTAATTTCCGGTCCACCTCTTTATATTGTCTGTCCAAACCCTTCCATTTTGTCTGATGATTTCATGCTTGTTATTGAACCTGAACCGAGACCTAATTTTGTTACAGTATACCGGGGCTCAAACCCAAAAACCTTTATGCTTGTGTCTGTGCTTTCCTTACTATATATATATATATAATCATATATATAATAACAAAAACACACAAAAGATCATACAGAGTTGGGGCACCCTATATAATTATTGGCAAAATAGCAGATGTGAATTAACAGCAATCACGATAACATCTTTCCAGACATGAGTCCAAGACTAAGCTGAATCAAGATGGCGGTGGTCATGGTTATAAAGCAGCGAGGCAGGAAGAAGTGGACTCAGGTAACCATAAACCAAACGTGACATCAGGCCTGTAGATAGAAGAAGAGAAGAGGCATTAAAAAACAGCACCAAACCTGGACCATGGGTGGAATTACCCTTTGATGAGTCCTGAAGTTGTCTTTCACAATATATTTACATATATGGTAAGGCACATGCGCTTAGAGGGCACTTACAGGGCTCTAACAAGGTAAACAGTACAACTCTGAGTTAAGACGGGGGTCTTGTTGCTAACAAACTCTCAATTATTTTATCTGTAGTAATGAAGGAGGTCAGCCGGATTCCACTTCTCCAGTCCAGGAAGTGCTGCCCCAATCAGAACCTCTTTATATAAGCAAGCCATCCACTGGAAGCAGGGTTAATTGTTGCATCTGCATTTGAGAGAGAAGGAGTTCCTGCATATCTATCTATCTATCTATCTATCTATCTATCTATCTATCTATCTATCTATCTATCTATCTATCTATCTATCTATCTATCTATCTATCTATCTATCTATCGGAGGATGGCCAGGATGCCTCCACGCTGGAAATACTGGGGCAGCAAGTGTGGCTAGAACGTTGCCTCCCCTGGAACGCTAGATGGCAATCCCCCTGGGTTTGCAGCGGTGCCTCAGACTCCTGCAGGACTTCATGGTCGTGAGAGTTTGGTGCTGCCCTTTTGGGATCCTTGGGTGCCGCCAGGGAGTGCTACAGCTGAGATAGGTGGTGCTGAGCCCTGGAGAGCAGCTCTTCCGCCACACCCGGAAGTGCTGTCGGAAGTACAACAACAACAACATTTATTTATATAGCACATTTTCATACAAAAAATGTAGCTCAAAGTGCTTTACATAATGAAGAATCGAAAAATAAAAGACAAAGTAAGAATTTAAAATAAGTCAACATTACTTAACATAGAATAAGAGTAAGGTCTGATGGCCAATGATCAACGAGCACCTGGAGCATTTCCGGGTGACCTATTTAAGGGGCTAGTAGGCAGTATTCCAGGAGCCGGAGTCGGGAGGAGGAGGACGAAGCTTGCTGGAGAGAAGTGGAGGAGAAACTAAAGAGAGAGAGTGAGGGGAAGAGAAAAGCCTGAGCATTGTGTGTGCCTTGTGGTGTGCAAAAGAGAGGAAAGAATAAACCAACGTGTGCTTTTGGATACTTGTGTACTTAGCGTCTGTTTGTGTCAGGCTAGTGCTGTTATAGCACCCTCTATTGCTTCAATATATATATATATATATGTAATGTTTATGATAAAACAAAGTATATTGTATTGAAAGTATTTTTGCCCCTAAGATATGCTTTATTTCAGCTGTGGCAACTCTGAGTCTAACTTCAACTTTACTGTGCCCTTAATTGAATTTCAACTTAAAGTAACCTTACATTATCTAAACTTTGTTTAATTCTTACGTTAACCTAACCTAACTTCATGTTACCTTAATTCAACTGAACCTTGCCTTAATTAGCTGTATCTTAACCTAACCTCAACTTTTCTCTAAGCTTAATGTGCTCCCTGGAAGCTCATGACCTAGAAAGGGGGTTGTGACCCTGAGTAAGCCCCTCAGTCTGTCCTGCCCCTTCCACTGCCTACTGGTTACAGCTCCTTACCACTACTATCCAATATCAGGAGTGTTTCCCACTCATCGCTCATTCTTGCAGTCTAACAATTCATTTCTGGATCGTGGGTGTCTGTCACCTATTTGGAACCTGAACGACTTGTTATTAATTTGTCTAGTATTCGGTATCTGCAGTGGTTTCTTCGTATCCAGGGGTGCTCTAATTTCTTTAGTTTAATAAAATGTCAGAGCTGTAAAAGCACACAGTTTACCATCCTACCTATCATATCTGCCTCCACCTGCACCAAGCGTCTTTAGTTTCTTTTTAACTCATTATACTTTACAGTTCAACCCTTTCTCCACTAGGAGGCAGTAACACCTGGAAAAACACCTGCTTTGCCTGCACTAGTGACTAACCCGATGTGATGTTTTGCTCCTGTTATTTATTTGATATCACTTACCACAGTTCCTTGAAAAAGTGAAAAATCAAAGCTCCTTGGAAAATGGCTAACAGATACTGCAGTATGACTTAGCTGGAGGAAAGCTGCTGTCATTTTAATTCATTAAATGGTGCGTATTTCTCTTCTGTGAGCATTACTCTGTGACCACTACTGGCCAGGTCAGCACTTTTTTAGTGTGAGGCTAGCGTCTGCTTTTCTACAAATGGAGAGTTTAATCTGAATCAGAGGTTTAGCTCAGGAATGGTGGTTGTAATGGGCAGAGTCGCTCTTTTAATACTCATTTACTTTAATACCCCAAAATGTCAAGTAAGGTGAAATGTAACTTCCTGTCTCTACCAGGGTGTTGTCTCTTTAGATTTCCAGACTAATTTACTTTAAAGCCGAGCAGACGATTATGAATTTGTCCCTCATGGGGTTTTGCCATGCAAGAACTCTTTGCCCTTTAAATTCGATTGGCCCTCCGAGCTACAATCCCTTCCTCAGCAGAGTTGTTCATTAGCGCTGTGTCAATGTTGATGGACTTTAAGATGAGTTTTTTTTTTTCTTGCAGATTGCTAATCAAAGAATTCCTGCTGCAAATCATTAAATTAATGAACTACGTTACCACAGCCTTGGTGTAATAAACTAGAATTAGGAGCATCCTGAACGCAATCTGTCGGTTCAGAAGAACAACGCATTATCAGCAAAATGCTAAACTGTTCAACATTTACACGTGTTAAACATACACTACATCAAGGTGCTTTTAGCATATGTCAATCATGACAGTTATGACCACATGGGGGTGCTCTGGGGCGCACTCCAAACCCAGAATAACATTATGGCAGTCCAAATACAGGTAGATATCGGGAATGATGTTGATTAAGCAACATAAAGTACTCAAGGGAGGTGAAGGAGAAGGGTAAAGACCACTCAAAAGACAAAAAAACTAATTCTGTGCCTTTCTCGTCATTGCAAATATCTTCTGGTGCAACTGCCAGACTACGAACTACATATATAAGTGAGGCCCAAATTCCACAGCCTCATTCTTTACCAAACCCACCAGCCTTCTGATCCTCCTTGCCTCTGCTCCTCTCTCAACTCCAAGCGTGTCTGACTAAGGAGATGGAGACACTTAGACGGCTAGTCCTAGAAGTATATACAGAGCCAATCTGTGGTCTCTACTACCACAGAGACTCTGGCAAATACTACAATTCCTCAGAGCCTCCCTGTAAACTGGAACCATTATCATTAGCCAGCAGCTACAGCACATGTACTTCAGAGCAGATAATCACCCGGAGCTAAGCAGGTTTGGGCCTGGCCAGTACAGTGGAACTTCGGTTCACGACCATAATTCGTTCCAGAACTTTGGTTGTAAACCGAGTTGGTCATGACACCGAAGCAGTTTCCCCCATAGGATTGTATGTAAATACAATTAATCCATTCCAGACTGTACAAACTGTATGTAAATATGTAAAGATTAAGCACAAATATAGTTAATTACACCATAGAATGCACAGTGTAATAGTAAACTAATGTAAAAACATTGAATAACACTGACACAAAACACCCAGGCTCCCTGATCAGCTACACGAGCTGGCTCGCTCGCGCTCGCTCTCTCTCTCTCTCTGTAGCACACACACCACCAAAGCCCCTCCCTCCCTACCTCCCTACCTCAGCTACAGGAGCAGCCTGGCTCACGTGTGCGCTCTCTCTCTCTGTAGCGCGCACGCACACACACACACACACCACCCACCCATATCCCCCTCCCATCCCTTCCCTGTCAGCTGCCCGTGCTCGCGCAGCATTTTTTTTTAAATGAGTTAAGCACAGCAGAAAAAAAACATCGCACAAATACGAACTGCATTTAAAAACTAACTCACAAGCAACCAAAAAAGTAACATTTCAGGAGATCACGCTATTAAACTTAAAGCCTGATCGCTGTAAACAATGTTTTTAAAATGAGTTTTAAGCACAGCAGAAAACATCGCACAAATCCGAACTGCATTTAAAAACCAACTCACAAGCAACCAAAAAAGTAACATTGCAACAAATCACACGATGAAGTCCTCCATGTAAACATTTTTTTTAATGAGTTTTAAGCACAAGGAAAAAAACAAACATTTGAAAAAAGAGAAAAATGACATTGCAACAAATCGCATTATGAAAAACTCCATCTGTAAACACTTTCATGAGTTTTAAGCACAAGGAAAAAAGCGAACATTTGAAAAAAGAGAAAAATGACATTGCAACAAATCGCATTATGAACTAAAAAATTTTACTTTTGAAAAATCCGTAATACAAAAACCACCAAGAAAACTAACCTTGCATGAGACGAGTTCTGGCATGAAGTGTTTTCCTTCAGGTGATTTCTTGGGTTTCTGGTGCTTTTAGCGGTTTAGCTGGTGGGAGTGAAAGCCTCATGCAGCCATTCCAAAAAGAAAGTTCTTGTGACCCAACCCTTCGTGTTTGCCCTCCACATTACTGGCAGTCTGGCTTTGTTTACATTATGCTGCTTGAAAGCACGAGGGTTCTCAAATTTGTAAATGAGTAAACTGCTGAACAGTTTTTCCACCTTTTGTAATTTCTTTCTTTACTTCGATTTCAATTTTCTTCAAAACTTTCTCCTGACCACTCTTCACTTGCTTAGAAGCCATAGTTAACTGCAAAAGCACACAAAATACTGTAGAGCACAAAGAGAGTGCACGTCTTATTGAAAACAATGAACAAGGAGCGGCTTTGCTTAAATGAAAAAGCATGGCAGCTCTCTTTCTCTCTTCAGCTGCCTGTGGTGGGGGGGATGGTTCGCTCTCTCTCTCTCTCTCTCTCTCAACTGAGGACGCAAGGGAAACTGGCTTGTTCAGCAAACACGTGCAGCAATCTCCTCCTCCCCCTCCCCAGCAGGCACGTGCTCGCTCGCTCTTGCTCTCTCTCTCTCTCGCTCGCTCTTGCTCTCTTTCTCTCTCTTTCTCTCTCTCTCTCAGCTCCGCTCAGACAGGCAAGGGAAACTGGCTTGTTCGTATACCGAGTGTGTGGTTGTGAACCGAGGCAAAAGTTTGCCGAACTTTTTGGTCGTGAACCGAGTTGTACGTGAACCGGGACGTTCGTGAACCGAGGTTCCACTGTACTTGAATGGGAGACCATCAACGAAAAGCTTGGGTTGCTGCTGAAAGAAGTGTTGGTGAGACCAGCAGGAGCGCTTACCGCGTAGTGCAGTACAGTGATGGGGACACTTTGCTGTAAATATTGTGCCAGCCTTTGGAAGAGATGTAAAATAAGGTTGTGACTTTCTGCAGTCATTAAAGATCCTTGGGCATCATTCATAAAGAGTGGGGTGTTTCCTGATGTCCTGGATAAAATGCCTGGTCATTCTGGCCTCCTAGTAATCCCATGTCTCTTATTAGCCAACTATCTCTCTCACTCCTTCACCACGTAACAAGTGTGGTGACATTAAACCAATGTCCTGACTCTCAGTGGTTATAAAATATCCTACTTTGAAAAAGTAGGGTGTTTCTCAACATCCCTGCTAAACTACCCACCATGACCTTGTCCATTCTGGCTCTCCAATGTGCCCATTATTGGCTAACTATCTCTGTCACCCCTTCACCACCTAACAGTGAATGTGCTGGTGCAAAATGGCTGCTGTGGGATCATCTAGGTGGATGCTACACTTTGGTGGTGGTTGATGTGCCCCCTCCCATATAAAGTGATTTGAAAAGTGCTATAAAAATGCAAAGTCTTCTTGTTCTTCATTATAGAAAAACAATGATGCTGCTCTCTTGTGACCTGGAGGATTGATGGTCTTTTGCAGCACATCCTCAATCAAGGACCTTTTAGTGTGACATCTCAACTAGATGTTACTCATGATCCTTCAGTAAATGTTGGGACAGGGTCTCTAAGGATTACTGGGGGGAGTAAGCAGCCCAATTTAATGGTAGGTGAAATCATAAAGAGGGACAGGGAAAAGTGATAAATGAAATAAACATAAAACCCAGAAAGATGAGGGCAAAACCGAAAGAAAATCTGGAGCTGGAGGGACTCGAAAACGGAGATGAAATTTCACATTTGAACTGCGTAAAGTAGAGTTGACTACCCTCGGGTTTTGTTTTAGGGGTACGCTATCCACCGATGGATGAAGCTGTGTGGCGGCATAGCCATATTTATAACGTTATAGGAGGACGCTCACAGTCCTGTGGATTGCACGTCTCATTCAGAAAAAAAAACAGTAAATGAAGACTAGGCCTAAATAATTAAATGACAAATCGAAACCCCACAAAATGGATTCTCCATGATTAAACAAAATAAATGAAATTCAGCACCTAAAATTAAATATGCAACATTATTTATGACATGGCTAAGCAGGTTTGGTTAACTAATGGCTGAATTAAGTGCTAATTCTTTTTTAAGGCCTTCATGAATGTATTTGCTCTGTAAGGTGCTTGGGTTTATTCTGACTAGATGCCATTTTGGAGTTACTGAGGAGTTATATCAGCAAGCATATGTCAAAAGAAAAATAAGCAAATAGGGTCAATACCTTCACACATTGAAATTCTGACTTGAATATTCTAATAATTATCATGCTGAAAAACACAGAAAAGGTATTGTCAGCTGAGAGGCGAATAGCCCACCCTGAGCCCAGAAGAAGCTGGGGAGGCACACAGTACTGCTATTGGAAATTTGTGTTTTTATAGTATTTTAAATTTGACTCATATTATTTCATTTGTATGTTTTATTTCATCCTGTTTTTTATTTTAGAATTATGTAGATAATGACTCTTAACTTGTGGGCTCAGAGCTCACGTGGGAAATGTTCTGAAAACTGGAACGGCAGGCAGGTGCACGTGACCTTATCAGCTCATTAATATTCATGAGGTCATTCTCTAAGATTTGGGAAGTAGTTAAAATTCTGGGGTGTAAGCAAAATAGCCATGGACAGGAATTCTGGGAAAATAAGCAGAACTTGTCAAATAAAGAGTGTCATTGTTCATTAGAATGTGAATTGTTTGAGCTTAGATAAAATGACCAGTATATGTATGCTTGTAAGAATATGTGACGTGGAGGCTTCGGACTTAATCAACAGTCAACTAGACCATGGGAACTTATCAGTTGTCTCAAATGTTTAACTGATGCAGTATCCTACATAAGGCAGAGTTTTATTATGAGAAGGGGCAACAAGACACTACAAAGTTTAAAAGGCACCGCCAGAGAGACATCATAACTGACAAGAATACGAAGAGAGACAAACATCTGTCAAAGAGAAGACCACTTGGTCAGACTTTGTCACCTTCAGACTACCCCTTTTCTCCAAGGGCATTCACACCTGGTTTAAGAAAATGAAGACTGCAACAACCAAAGCTACAGCTACTAGATATGAAGCTTGCTGGAATACCCTGATTTGAATCGCTCAGGTTGTATGTTTTCATATCTAACATCTACATCTGGTTTATCTTTCAAATAAACAGAATGATTTAAATAGGTTGAGTATTGCTTTGCTGAAGTGTCCTGTTGCTAACTGACATTTAGTAATGGCCGATGATTGTTAATGAAACTAACTGTTACCATTCAGGCTGTGTACTGTCAGGGGTAGTGATTAGCTCTTGGCTTCTGTCAGATTGTGCAGCCCCTTCAAAGGGAACCATCGAGCTACAAAAGCCCAACAAGAGCAACGGCTTTTGGCTTTTGCTGGAGTATTCTGAAGTGTAGCCGTTTTGGAGTAAGCAATCTGAAGTTGGATCGACAAGTAAGCGAAGTGTTGTGACAGAATGGCTTCTAGCAGCTGGTAAGGTATTAAAGTTGAGGTAGCTGGCGTTGGTCAGTGTTGATTTATTCTTTTGTTATATTTGAGCTCATCTCTGCAGAGTGAATAACGAATGGATACGTTTTGCAGGACATATATGTGAATCAAGCTAACAGTTTAGGCATTTCCGGTATTAACTTGGCCACCAATATAGAAAGAACTTTAGAGGTTAAAGTGCCTTTTCTGGACACTTTTCCAGCACAAAATACCCAGGTAAACAAATAATTGATTTTTATTTACTGCAAAAACATGCAGAGGCAAGTAATTCACAATGGGATTAACATAATAATAAATAACATGAAATAACAAAAGACTTTAGCTTCTCTGGGTCTGCCCCCTTCTAATCTATGAGGTGGAGGGTCTTACTCCCACCAGGAAACACTCATACGACTCCTGGTTACCCGTTGTTCTTCTCCAGGTTACCCTATCTCCTCTTTTTCCTGGCAGGCCCACCCTGGTCCACCACTTCCAAGTTCACCAGACCAGACATCTGGTCTCAGGTGTACTTCCAGTTTCCTTTCTGCTCTCCTAAAAAGAGTTTCTGGGCCAGGCGTAGCTCCAGAGGGGTTTTTCTAGAGCTCCCTCTGGTGGCCCCAGGTATTCATGCCAAACTGCTTACCGGACAATCCGCTGGAGAAAAGCAGCACCCTCTTGCTGTTATCCAGTACAATGTTAAGTAAAAAATTTTTTGTGCATATTTCACTATATTATTATTTCCTAGCCCCTGAAATAGCAGGGACCCTCTGTTTGTTACTCTATCTTATTGGCAGTGGTCTCCCTCCCCACATCTGCCTTGATCACAGTTACCTTCACAGAGTTTACAGAGATAGCATACGGTCAAATTGTTGTCTCTAATCTTCTTTCTTAGTTTTTTCAGTGTAAAAATAACCTTTACCTATCAGTTTAATAATAAATATTCTCTTTCATTGTTCCCCATATTTGAAGAATGTCTAACAAAGCACCATACCATATATCATCTAAAGGACAAATGCCACCCCACCGTGATTTACTGCACAATGAGCAACGTTTCACTTACTGTAATGACGGAATGGTGTTGACAGCACGAGGAGATGTCAACCTTCACAAAGGCGTGACAAACACTTGAATTACTTTGTGTGTTCATTAATTTTGGTGACATGAGATGACTTCGAGCTTTTCATGGTTCTTCTCTTTCTCCAGATTCTTGTCGTCCAGCTGTGCAGCAGCCTTGCTTACTGTGAAGTGTTTGTGGGTTGGAGTGTACTTGTCCTGAAGTGAACGCAAGTCCTTTGCTGTGTAGCTTTTCAATGGCCTTTTACCACAATAGATAAACAGGACTATTGATGGGGAGACCTCATTGGCATGGAGTGAGCCTACTTCAGAATGCCAAGGCCATTACTTTAGTCTTTATTTACTACACTTAGCAGATGCTTTCTATAAGTCTTTCTTTCCATTCCTCCTCTTGCCTACAGCTAAAGCACACATTCTCCCAGCTGGTAGCCATGACCCTCCACATCATTGTTAGGATTAGATCTCTGTTTCATTGTTGTTTTTTCCTTTGTTGTGTGTGAATTTTGTGATTTCCCCCCCACTCCCATGTTTGTTCTTTGCTCATGTTACGTTTTTCGTATTACGTTTTTTTATTAATTTTCCCCAGGTTCATTTGCTTGCCTCTGTGAAATTCCTTCTGCTGCCTCAGCTCTCTGCTTTTCTCGATCAGCTCTCTTCCTTGGATTTTCCTTTTGTTATTTGTGGAAGTTCTTTAGTTTGATTTTCTAGTTGATGGACCTTTTTCCTTGTTTAATCTTTGCTCTTTGGATTCTGGACTTTTTTTTTGTGTTTTTTTTGAGATGTTGCTTTGAGGCAACTTTTTGTATTTATGTATTTATTTCAACATAAACGTTTACCACAAGATTACTGTTTCTTTTAGACCAGGGGTTTTGTCACTTCTCACCCTTTTTGAATTTGTGAGTCTGGTCTTGTTTTTGTTGGTATGAAGGCTACACGTTTGCTTAGAAGTTCCAGAACCAGGTTTATGTTAGGTTTAGGGGTCTTTTTGGAATTGTTTGAGGCCTAATTTTGAAGGCTTTTATGAGTTTTTATAAGCCACAACAATCACACTTAATAAACATGAAGAAGAAAGTTGGTGTTTAAAAGATTGTGATGCTGTAAGTATATGAATGGAAATGAGTATATCAATGAATGAGTGGGTTAAAGAGTACCGAACAGCCTATCAGATACAAAGCTCAGACCTCTCAAGGGCTCAAATGTTAAAGGAGTTCATTTTGTATTTTTTCTTCCACTATATCATTTATGTATCAGTTTGAAGTTGTGTGAATTTTCTGTCTTATTGCTTTTGTTAGTTTTGAGTAATGATTTTCATGTCTTCAGATAGATAGATAGATAGATAGATAGATAGATAGATAGATAGATAGATAGATAGATAGATAGATAGATAGATAGATAGATAGATAGATAGATAGATAGATAGATAGATAGATAGATACTTTATTAATCCCAAGGGGAAATTCACATAAACCAGCAGCATGTCTCTTTAAATAGGCGTAGCCTTAGGAGGTGGGACCACCCATACTTTTGTCCTCCTGAGATACCACTCTGGTAATATAAGTGAGTTTAGAAGGCTCAGGAGTGGAAAAACATTCAGGACACCTGACTTTGGTCAGACTGTTTTAAGCTCGGATGGAGAGGGGCTGACCTCTTCTGGGAAAATTGTTGAATTGTGAAATGATACTTTGAGAAACTCTTCAACCTGTTGAACAAGCTACCCAATCAAGAGACAGTACTGGACATGTCCTCAGTTGGGGGGATCCTATCACTGTTGTGGTAGTCTAGTTGCTAAGGTAGATGAGATCCAACTGGAGATATTGAAAGCACTGAACATTGTTGAGATAGCCTGGTTAATGTGACTATTCAATGGTGCATGGAAAGCAGGTAAAGCACAGTTTGAAATGGCAGACTGGTTTTGTGTTCCTCATATTTAAGAAGGTGGGCCAAAGCATGTGTTCCAGATACAGTGGGGTCACCCCCCTCAGCTTCCCAGACAAAGACTATGCAAGGGTGTTGGAGGGAACATTGATGTTTAATGGTTGAATCTAAGATACAGGAAGAATAATCTGGATTCCACTTGGGACAGAAGACCAGGGGCCTCATGTATAAACGGTGCGTATGCACAGAAATGTTGCGTACGAATGTTTCCACGTTCAAATCGCGATGTATAAAGACTAAACTTGGTGTAAAGCCATGCACATTTCCATGGTAGCTCATACCCTGTCGTACGCAAGTTCTGCACTTGGTTTTGCAGACTGGCGGCACCCAGCGTCAAAGCATTGCTACTGTCCCTGTGTAGTTATCCTTTCTTTTTCAGATCCACATCCCTGACGCGGATTTATAAATACACTGAAATTAAACGCATATTGTTTATTAGTTTAATGCATCTGATCGTTATTAACCAGTAACAATATAATGGTCCACTGAATGGTCAAACTATTCTAAATACAATAGCTGCTTTAGCGTTGTTACTCTCACTGCACCTTCTTCTTCTTCTTCTTCATCTTTCAGCTGCTCCCGTTAGGGGTTGTCACAGCGGATCATCTTTTTCCATATTATTCTCACTGCACTACTCAGAGTATTTATATCACTGTATTTGAGTGGGGAATCAAGGATCTACAGAATCTGAGAAAGAGAATTATTGGTATACAGCATCAAGCACACGCTGCCTCAGCCATGCTGTCTATTGAACTGCTTTCACACGCCAAACATTTCAAAGCCTTTCCTGTACGGACCTCGCGGTTCAGAAACAGTTTCATCCCAAGAACTATAAATGCACTCAATCAGTCCATCAAGTGCTCATTGTAGAATTGTTTGTATTTATAAGTACAATCACCTCACTGTAAACTTGCACTACAGTCATAATATTGCACAACCTGAGCCACTTTATAAAGCGCATATTTACATATGATGACAATACCATTTTTAAGTTGAACCGCGACAAAATGTTTATTATATTATACAGATAAAATATTAACTTCATTTAAATAATCTGTATTGGAGCCAATCCCAGCGAACACAGGGCAGGAAACAAACCCCGGGCAGGGCGCCAGCCCTCCGCAGTAATCTAAATTGTTAATAATTAAACATGCCAGGACACAGTGCCACAGCGCTAGCTAGCAGCTTGCGCTCCGTTTACGGATTGTTCTTGCCTCGCGCTGTATTCTTTCTAGGGCTGGCACAACACTGGAAGGATAGATGGATAGAATAATTAAACACGTACTACGAAGATATTTCAATGTTCCTTAAAAGTTTTGAAGAATTGGCGTTCTAAGCTTACAGATGGCTTAACGTCTATTACAGAGCTGATTGTGTGGTGATTTGGGTATTTGGAGAAATAAAAGTAAGGACAGGAATCGGAGGTTATTATGTTTGAAAGAGACAGTACCGCTGCAATAAATAATTTCATCGAAGGTCGCTCATGGCACAGCAAACATCTTGTGTGAGACATGAACAATCACTGCGCCACTGTCTTCCCATGTATAATAACATGATTTAACTCCTATCATCATGAAAATGATATCACGTATACATCTCAGTATTTTAGTTATTCAGAGAGCTGTAATATCACGAATGTAATGGATTCTTATAATCCTTATAATTCCAAAAGCTAAACTTAAAAGAAGTGGTGAGGCGGCCTTCTGCTGTTATGCACCTAAAATCTGGAATAGCCTGCCAATAGGAATTCGCCAGGCTGATACAGTAGAGCACTTTAAAACACTGCTGAAAACACATTACTTTAACATGGCCTTCTCCTAACTTCACTTTAACTTAATACTGATACTCTGTATGTTCAATTCTTCATAATAATTATTCACAGTGGCTCCAAAATCCATACTGATCCCTACTCTCTCTTCTGTTTCTTTTTCCGGTTTCTTTGTGGTGGCGGCCTGCGCCACCACCACCTACTCAAAGCATCATGATGCTCCAACATTGATGGACTGAAAGCCAGAAGTCTACGTGACCATCATCATCAGGTCCTTCCATGAAAACCCTAAATACAAAGAGGACTGTTTGACTTATGTTAGGTAGATTGCCCAGAGGGGACTGGGCGGTCTCTTGGTCTGGAACCCCTACAGATTTTATTTTTTTCTCCAGCCTTTGGAGTTTTTTTTTGTTTTTTCTGTCCGCCCTGGCCATCGGACCTTACTTATTCTATGTTAATTAATGTTGACTTATGTTTATCTTTTATTGTGTCTTCTATTTTTCTATTCATTTTGTAAAGCACTTTGAGCTACATTTTTTTGTATGAATATGTGCTATATAAATAAATGTTGATTGATTGATTCTGTGTCCAGTCAGAGGAAGAGAAAGCCCAGAAGCACGTAGTGATTCACACACATAGAGCACATAGAAGATCAAATACAAAACAAAGCATTTAACGTGCTACTTTAATTACGATGTGATTTGAGAAACTGGTTAATTAAACGATTTTAAGATGAAGTTTATGATGTTCTACTTTAATGACAAAATAAACTACATGATTAAAGTGGAAATCTCAAGATTCAAGTTGACATTTCGTGCCTTTTTCCCCACTGTGTGCCTATTTTTTTTGTCTGTACCCTGTACCCTGTACTTTGATATCTGACTACTTCTTTTTTATTTCGGGCACTGTGCGACTTTGTGAACTTGAGCTTTTGAGTTTCTCCAGCACGCTATGCCACTCGATCAACTTCCTTTTGTAGGTTATACCAATGTTTAAACCAACAAATAGTACGTTTTTCTTTGCCTCCACTTGGTATTCGCTGAAATTCTTCTATTTTCCCCCGTTCTTTTCCCATTGTCTTTTCACAGAAGGCTGAGCTTAATATTTATTAATATTGATTTGTATATTCAAAGAGGCGGAATTCTGGGAGGAATTGGGGTGGGACAGCAGGCATGTGCACATGTGTTACTTTTCACGCTGACGGATTTATGTGGCGGAAGAACGTGGAAGTTTGCGTATGCACATTTATGCTGGATTTTTCTGTGTGTATGCACATTCCCACTTTTGTTCTTACGCCATGTTATAGTGTGAGTTCTATGCACAGTGTTATACATGAGGACCCAGCTCTTCAACCCGGTGCAGTTGTTGGAGGCTGTTAAGATATTACATGTGCTTATGCATTTCATTGTTGTTTTTGTTGTTTCTGAGTAATTATGTGTTTTTGTGTACCTTCTGTATTGTTTAGAACTGTTATTGAAGGAGCTTCTGTAGAAAGCTGAATTTTCTATCTATCTATCTATCTATCTATCTATCTATCTATCTATCTATCTATCTATCTATCTATCTATCTATCTATATGCTGTCTGTCTGTCTGTCTGTCTGTCTGTGTTCTTTCACTTTAGATGCTCTGCTGTTCCTTGTTCACTGTGGGTGACACATCAATAGGTGGCATCACCCTGACGTCACTGTTCCTGAGCCATCACTTTGGCTATTTAAGTAAGCTGAGAAGGCTCAGGAGAAGGAGATCATTCACTTATTGTAGAGTTACATACATGTTGTGTTTTCAGCGTTGTATTTTCTGGATTTGTCAATTTATTGGGCTATGTTTCAAGGATTCTGATTTGCATTCAAATGCAGGAGCAGAGAGCAGAGAATTAAGACTCTCGGATGCTGCAGTTATTATGGCTGCAGTTACCTGAGAGAGCCACTTAAGAAGCTTGCTTGCTTCATTTCTTTGTTTTGACTTTCCCCATTCAGGCAGAGTACAGATATAATAAAGAAGACTAATAAGAGGTTAGGTTTTATTGCACCCCGATGTGTTCAGTAGAAGTCACAGGAGGTTATTCTCAAGCTTTATAACCCACTGGCTAGGTCTCACCTGGAGTACTGTGTGCAGTTTTGGTCTCCAGACTACAAAAAAGGACATAGCAGTACTGGAGAAATTCCAAAGAAGAGTACATTTTGGAACTAAGAGATATCTGCTATGAAGAGTGACTGAAGGAGTTAACACCTTTCCAGTTTAAACAATCAGAGATTAAGAGGGGACATGGTTGAAGTGTTCAACCATATGAAAGGAATTAATACAATATATCCCAGTTGTAACCATAAAATGAGTTCAACAAAATCACAGGGGCACAGTTAGAAACGTATTAAGGGTAAATTTCACACAAGAGTTAGGAAGTTTCTCTTCATACAGAGAACCACAGACGCATGGAATAAATTATCAAGTAGTATGGAAGACTTAGGGTAGGACTTTAGGGACCTTCAAAACTCGACTTGATGTTTTTTGAAGGAATAGATAAATTGGACTGGTGAGCTTGATGGTCTGAATAGCCTGTTCCTGACAAATGTTTCTAATGTCTTCTTCTGTATTCTTTAATATATCCATCACTATTCTAATGAATTTTATTTATTATGCAGTTTTGAATTTCTGATTTCACTGTCCCTCCAAGGTTTCTTGCTTATTTTTCCTACTTATAGGGCTCCAATATTTTTATATTGGGTGTGACAGATTAGGGCTTTATCGCTCCCTTGAACCCCTGTCCACGAATCCAGACACCAGGTAAAAGTCCAAATGTTGACTTTATTCGATTGCCACAGTGCACAAAGCACCCTCTCCTCCACTATACTCATACAAATCACAATAATAAACACAATAAATCAATCCTCCGACTCCAAGACGCGTTGCCACCCTTCCACCCAGCTCAGCTCCCGTCTGGGAGCTCCCAAAGTCCTTTTATTCTCCCTGACCCGGAAGTGTTCCCAATCCCCAGTCCATGTGATTAAATATCACTTCCGGGTCAGGTACAAGTCCTTCTTCTTCGCCCCGGAAGCACGTCGCTCTTTCGGGTTATAGGGCACAAAGAAGTCTTCGGTCCTCCCTGCAGCTCATTCTTGCGGCCCATGTGGTACCCAGCAGGGCTGAGGATAAAAACTATAAAGTCCTTGACTCCCTGCTGGTCTTCGGGACACCTCCATACTACAGGGAGGGCTCCATCTGGCGGCCTGGGGGGTATTAGCCGGGATCTGCCTTCAATCTTAACTCCTTACGAATAACATTTTATTTTTAATTTTGTGAATTCAAAGTTTTCTTTTTGGTTAATTTTTTTCCTCTACCATTTCTTTTATTGACACTTTTTACATACTCTAGCTAGTTGTGATGAATTAAGCAGGGAAATTTTGATTTTCATACACTTTTTTTGCAAAACTGATTCTAAAATTTGTTTCAATGGTGATTTAGCTATTGTGAAGCGTGAAACACACATGGGGGCTTTAAAGGTTGATCCATAAAACGCTGATCTCTAAACACTCCTTCAAACCTCTGTTTTATTCACAGATGTGTAATACAGGTAATTGCATGCAAACAGGCAAAATTATTTTTTATGCTTCTCCTTTACACAGCATCACTGTGGAAGTGCAGTGTGTGTTTTATAAAACGTGACATGCTGCATATTGTCCACATGAAGACACACAAAAACAGAATATCCAGCCCATTACTGTGCATTCCTCACAGGAAAACTCACCACACAGAAGGCTACTTGCCCGCCGCCACAGTTACCTAGTAACACAGCGGAACTACAGAAGAAAGGTCAGAGCCGGCTCTTCTTCCTGCATTCCTTTAATGTGAGAAGTGACATCGTTCACATCTTCTACAACTCTGCTGGCCAGTGTGGGGTGCTGGGCTGGTAACATCATTTGAAGAGAGGCCAACAGAATCAGCAAGCTAGTAAAGAGGGCAGGCTCAGTTATGGGACACACTGTGGACCCTCTGGAGGTCGTAGCACAAGACAGAATTAAAAAAAAAACTGTTTTAATGAACAATGCTACACATCTTCTCTGTGACACAACAGCACTGAGGACATTCAGCCAACAAATAATTCAGTAGTAGTGTGTCAAGAAACACAGTTGGAGCGGCTCCTTCATGCCAACAGCAATATGACACAATAGTGCAGCACTGGGAGTGGGACTGGAACGTCAGAAGTTTTCTTTCTTTTTAGCCATACTGATGTGTATTTAGACCATGATCTATCTATCTATCTATCTATCTATCTATCTATCTATCTATCTATCTATCTATCTATCTATCTATCTATCTATCTATCTATCTATTATAGAACTCCTTCCATAATCTATCTATCTATCTATCTATCTATCTATCTATCTATCTATCTATCTATCTATCTATCTATCTATCTATCTGTTATAGAGCTCCTTTCATATCTATCTATTGTAAAAGAATGACCAAACAAGCATAAAGGTTTAGGGTTTCCGGCCCCGTATACTGTAGAAATATCAAAAAATATGACACAAATGTCATCAAGGGTCAGTACATAAGTGTATCACACAGTCGACCATTCAAAGATGGCGGAGGTAGAACATTTATGGAGGAGGGACCGCAAGAACAGAGGTATGCTGGGGAAGAGCCGAGATGGATGGTGGGATTGCTGACGTCACAAAGAGTAGACAGAGGAAGGGCGGAAGTAGCGTAGTGCGGGTGTTGATGCTGGCAGATTCATGGCGGTGGTGTGTCTTTCTTTCTGCGGGAAACAAAGAGAGAAAGGTTAGTACCCTGCCACTCCCTCCTGGCATATGATTTCGCGATATCATTTGGGTCCGTCCGCGGCCCCCTACTCGCACATGCGTGTAGAGCTCCTTCCATAATCTATCTATCTATCTATCTATCTATCTATCTATCTATCTATCTATCTATCTATCTATCTATCTATCTATCTATTATAGAGCTCCTTCCATAATCTATCTATCTATCTATCTACAGTGGGATGCAAAAGTTTGGGCAACCTTGTTAATAGTCGTTATTTTCCTGTATAAATCGTTGTTTGTTACGATAAAAAATGTCAGTTAAATATATCATATAGGAGACACACACAGTGATATTTGAGAAGTGAAATGAAGTTTATTGGATTTACAGAAAGTGTGCAATAATTGTTCAAACAAAATCAGGCAGGTGCATAAATTTGGGCACCACAAAAAGAAATGAAATCAATATTTAGTAGATCCTCCTTTTGCAGAAATTACAGTCTCTAAACGCTTCCTGTAGGTTCCAATGAGAGTCTGGATTGTGGTTGAAGGTATTTTGGACCATTCCTCTTTACAAAACATCTCTAGTTCATTCAGGTTTGATGGCTTCCGAGCATGGACAGCTCTCTTTAACTCACACCACAGATTGTCAGTTATATTCAGGTCTGGGGACTGAGATGGCCATTCCAGAATGTTGTACTTGTTCCTCTGCATGAATGCCTTAGTGGATTTTGAGCAGTGTTTCGGGTCGTTGTCTTGTTGAAAGATCCAGCCCCGTCGCAGCTTCATCTTTGTCACTGATTCCTGGACATTGGTCTCCAGAATCTGCTGATACTGAGTGGAATCCATGCATCTCTCAACTTTGACAAGATTCCCAGTCCCTGCAACTGGCCACACAGCCCCACAGCATGATGGAACCACCACCATATTTTACTGTAGGTAGCAGGTGTTTTTCTTGGAATGCTGTGTTCTTTTTCCTCCATGCATAACACCCCTTGTTATGCCCAAATAACTCCATTTTAGTTTCATCAGTCCACAGCACCTTATTCCAAAATGAAGCTGGCTTGTCCAAATGTGCTTGAGCAGACCTCAAGCGGCTCTGTTTGTGCTTCCTCTGCATCACTCTCGCATACAGCATCTCCTTGTGTAAAGTGCGCCGAATGGTTGAACGATGCACAGTGACTCCATCTGCTGCAAGATGATGTTGTAGGTCTTTGGTGCTGGTCTGTGGGTTGACTCTGACTGTTGTGGACTTGAACCCGGACACAGACAGACGGACATCGTTGGTTCCACCAGACACTGTTTATTTACAATATATTTACAAAGTTCAGTGCACGTCCCAGTGCCTCTTGCACCATTCCCCCAAAGTCCAGGCCACACAGTCAAAATGCCTCTCTGGCCGCATCCCGTCCTCTCTCCAGCTCTGTCTCTCTTCCACCCGACTTCCGCCCTCGACTGAAGGGAGGCGGCCCCTTAAATAGGAACCCGGATGGGCTCCAGATGCTTCCCGGCACTCCTCCGCAGACACGCCCCAGTGTGGCGGAAGTGCCGGCTGCACACCCAGAAGCCGTCCGGGTGTCCCCTGTTGTCTTCCCCCCAACACTTCCTGGTGTGGCGGAAGTGCTGGGCTCCAGGGATATTCAGTCACCGGGGCGCCCCTGGCGATGGCCACGGGTCCCTACAGGGCTGGGCTTCCAAGCCCTTTACCCGTGGCCCCCAACATAACCAGGGCGGACGCCCCCTCGCGGTCTGGAGGAGGTACACTGTTCTCGTCGCTTCTGTCTATCCGAAATCTTTCTTGGTCTGCCACTTCGAGCCTTAACTTGAACTGAGCCTGTGGTCTTCCATTTCCTCAATATGTCCCTAACGGTGGAAACAGACAGCTTAAATCTCTGGGACAGCTTTCTGTATCCTTCCCCTAAACCATGATGGTGAACAATCTTTGTCTTCAGGTCATTTGAGAGTTGTTTTGTGACCCCCATGTTGCTACTCTTCAGAGAAAATTAAAGGAGGAGGAAAACTTACAATTGACCCCCTTAAATACTCTTTCTTATTATAGGATTCACCTGTGTATGTAGGTCAGGGGTCAATGGGCTTATCAAGCCAATTTGAGTTCCAATAATTAGTTCTAAAAGTTTGGGAATCAATAAAATGACAACGGTACCCAAATTTATGCACCTGCCTGATTTTGTTTGAACAATTATTGCACACTTTCTGGAAATCCAATAAACTTCATTGCACTTCTCAGATATCACTGTGTGTGTCTCCTATATGATATATTTAACTGACATTTTGTATCGTAACAACCAACGATTTAAACAGGAAAATAATGACTATTAACAAGGTTGCCCAAACTTTTGCATCCCACTCTATCTATCTATCTATCTATCTATCTATCTATCTATCTATCTATCTATCTATCTATCTATCTATCTATCTATCTATCTATTATAGAGCTCCTTCCTATCTATCTATCTATCTATCTATCTATCTATCTATCTATCTATCTATCTATCTATCTATCTATCTATCTATCTATCTATCTATCTATCTATCTGTACTTTTTTTCTTGATGTCTGCAGAACAGGATTCATTTGCTTCATGCACCATGTAGCTTCACGTTTCATTGCTGTCTCCAAAGCATCTTTAGGATTGCAATTACCAAGATTTTTATTATATTCGGCAAAGTGGGCATCCTTTTACCAGTACAAACACAACACTTGCCAAATGGCTCAACAAAAGATCTACACACAATGGGAAAGGAGGCTGCTGTTTTTTTCTTTCGCTAATGATCATGACAAACAGATGCATGAAAAATCTACGCATAGAAACGCTTCCAGACAGGAAATATATTCTACTTTCTCTGAAAGCAAAACATGTTTTTTTCACAAACGTGAAGTTTTGCTGCAGATTCCCTTTTGGGTAAATCATTTCACTCATCCCTAATAGGTAGTTTCTGTTTTTTTTTGTGATTATTGTTTTTTTTTTTACCTTTTCTGCTTTAATCCTAATTGGTTTTCTGTCGTTTCTTGCTCTCTCTAACTTCTTTAATCATTGTAACTGTTATTGTTATTTGATTACCGTTATTTATTGCTGGTTGTGTTCAGGGAGGGTTTTATGATTTTGCCCTCACCTTTGTGGCCAATGTTAACAACTGAGAAGGTTGAAGAACTGGTGAGAGGATTCACACATCCGCTCTGAAGAAGACCCGTGACCCCTGGATAACTGTCTGCCACTTATGCTTTGTCAGCCATTAAAAGTAGCTCTGCTAAAATCAAGAGCTGTCTTAGGAGACCAAAAAGTAGATGTGTACTCAACTTAAAATACTGTGCTGTTGGAAATGTCAAATGGTGTCATTTGGATTAAGTGGAGTTTACCCTCAGGGGATGGCAACCCTTCCTCTGTTTCTCACTCTGCTCTTATTTTTACAGGGTAATGTTACTCTCCTTGGATCAATCTTCTTTTTGTTACTCAACAGAAAGCATTGATTAACAGGATGGCGAAAATGAAGACCTTAAATGAAGCGGGTGGCTGTGAAATGCATGAATAAGATGCAGAAAAACATCACAAAATTACGATGTGATGTGTTGCCAGGTAACGTGTGACATCGCTTGTTTTTCACACTGCTGTGTTTTTGTCTTCGCTTACAGGAGCATTTATTTGTTCAATTAAATTCAGTCTATCTTTTTATAGCGCTCGTCAATAAGTTCAGGCTCTGAGCGCTGCAACAAGTTCAAATGAAATACATTTGCAAACTTTAAAAACTACACGATGCTCAGCCATGAAAATACAGAATTAAAAAAAGCAATTTCAAACTGATTGACATGAAAACTTCCTAACAATATCTCTCCTTTAATCTTATCACTAATCTTTGACAAAGGAAGAGAGGAAAAGCAACTCCTGAAAACTCCAGTCATAAAATAAACCTCAGGGTGTGGGGGTCCAAGGTCGAAGTCACTGGCTTCAGATGCCTTTCCCGTAGGCAGGAAAACCACTTGGTGGTAGAGCAGTGGCACCAAGGACAGCGGGAAGAGAAACAGAATGGAGGGGGTCAGTGCTGAGATGCAATGTGCACAGCTATTCAGCAGCTCTAGTCAGGGCACACGAGACTGAGACTGAAGATGCACCTCTTATATAAGGCAGCAGATCAGTCCACAGCTTCAGAGCCCTTTAACTAAAAGCTCCAACTCCCATTGTTATTTTATTAAATCATCAAGTCTTTAATATTCCGGTATCTTGAGATCTTAATGTACAGTATGTTCTGGTATTTTAGTTATATAAATTCAGAAAGGTAAGCAGGGTCTCGATCATTAAAGGGGATTTTAAAGTCAGCTCTAAAACTTACCTGGACTCCAGTGTAACAACTCAAGGGCAGGGGTTACATGGTTGTACTTTGCAGTTCCTGTTTCTGGTAATGATTCTCGCATCAGTATTTTGAATTAACTGAGTGCAGCAGAAAAACTGGTTCAATTAGCCTCTGCACAAAATTGATTTGCCATCCTTGTAGTGTACAATTTTGCTCAATCAACATGCGGACAACAATAGAGAAACCACCGTGGCCACCCCAAATGGGAGGGTCTGAAAGAGGAAGAGAAGAAGTAGTGGAAAACATGCTCTGTAAAATGGTGCAAGGAAAAGCTAAAATGCTTTATTTTTCATTGTTTTGGGATTTTGCAATGACTTAGGGCTTTTTGTGAGTATGGTCTCTGTCCTTGACTGGTACAGCAGATGAAAGGAAGTGTGGCCCCCTCTAGCCTGGTTAGGACACTGGACTGTGAAGGTCTAAGGTTCAAACTCCACCACCTCCTCCTTAATCCTGAATGACTCACTTAACCTGCTATCACTTACATTGTGAAAACAATTGTACTTGTGATTGGTATTCTTCTTAGGATAAAATTATCCACTAGATAAATACATATCTTTTTTTTTTTCTGCCCATGTGGGAATGGATCTTGAGGCTCATAATTTCTGGATAATTGATGGCCTCGAATACATTCTCTAACAGACTCGCTTCCCGTTCAGGAAATGCTCCTGGCAGGTAAAATGCAGCTAATCTGCATGTAGAAGATAATTAAGGGATAATTGATGAAGATTATTTTGAAGCATGTTCTGCATGGTAACACTTAAGACAAATGAAACAAAGACTACTGTAAACTGAATAAACGGCATTTCCATAATGGAAGTCTAAAATTAGCTATGCTCATATGAAATAAACAGTAGACTAGGAAGGAGAAACTGTGACCCTTTCTAAATAGCACCCTTCCATCTGCATTAAGGAACAAGTTCATCAGCCTCAAATTCCACGTTCAGATCTGGAAACCAAACTGTGGAGTGGGCACTCTGCTTACAGTGGCACCTCAGAGTCACAATGGTGAGACAAGAACCACAACAAAACAATAACAATGCTAATACTTTTTTGGTTAGCTTGTAGTAAAGAATATTTCAGCATACCATCTTTAATCTAGGGCTTGCCAGGAAACTCCTATGATAAAAGCACAGCTGCTATCTGAGCTGTTCTCAGTACTATGGCCATTATCTTCATTGAATTCTGCTGGAGTTAGCTAAGTTTGTAGGGGTGAAGGTTATGGAGGACCACAATTTGAAAGTTACAGTTTTAAGCTTTAGCAGTGTTCGGGGTTCATACCTTTAAGATAATTTTCTTTTGGTACAATTAGTCAATAAAAACATGAGAAATCTGACAAATGAGTGGTGACCAGACAGTACAATATGCATGGCTGTTTAGCTAATAGCTAAGCTGTCCAAGTATCTCATCTAGATTTTTCTTAAAGGTTGCCAAGTTTTCTGCTTCCACTACATGACTCGGTCATTTGTTCCAGATTCTCACAACTCTTTGCATAAAGTTTTCTGTTCACCTTCACTTCTACTGATGTCCTTGAGTACGTGATTCACCCTTAACATGAAAGTTACTTTATCAATGCCTTTGACAAAGAACATTCTCACCATTTTTCTGGAAGAGTATAATAAATGTATAAAAAAAGAGATTAAAAGTAATGCCGTCTTCAGGTCTCTCCACAGATGTTGTTTGGCCAACACCATGCTTCACTACAGGGCTAGAGTTATCAGATCTGGTCCTCACCACACACAATGCTTGGAGTTCTGCTCAAAGAGTTCATTTTTTGTCTCATTAGGTCATTATGTGCACAAACACAGCAAACGAGCATTGAAAATGACGTGGAATGGTTGTTCTCTTGGTAGACTTCCATCTTCCACACTGACAAAGAATCATTTGGTCAGGTGGTTCTTGATTTGGAAGAGAGTTTCATCTTTGATTTTTAATACATTTGCAAATATTTCGATTGTTTTTTATTGAGTGTAGATTGATGTGAAAAATGACTGGGCAAACATGTGACATCAAGGGTCCCTGTGAACATTCTCCTCCACTCTAAGGCAAATGTAAATTTTTGTTTAGTTTAGGTGTTAAATTCAATGTCTTCCAAGTATTTCCACTCAGTCCCATACCCAGAAGACATGCCCTATGCTTGTGTTTCTGACGTAGTGCATCAAACAATGATATTTCATAAACTGGCTCGGTGGAGGATTCACAGGTTGCTGGACTGAGTGTGCTAAATGGCAGCAGTGTGAAATGAGAAAGGAATCAGGAGGTGGGAACTGCTAATTTAAATGAAAGTCAAAAGAGAGATATCAAGAGTCAAGGAAACAAATCCATAATGAGAAACCAAAACTGTAGCTAAGAGGCATAGAGAGATAGAGTTGTAAACCAGTAAATTACTTTGTGAACTGAGCCAATATGACATATGCCCTGAACAGAGCAAAAAAGACAAATGATGATGATGATGATTAGGGAGTAGAAAAATGTGAGCATCTTGGAAAAACGTTGTGGTCAGTGTTGAAGAAGAAGAGTTGTTACAACATGTTTTTGGTTTCTTTTCTGACTAAGGAATCCTTTTTACTTCCTCTGTCGTATACGAAATATAGGGAAAGTATTGTAATCGTCCATAGATTCGATGTCGAGATTTTAATGAATCTCAACGTTTTAGACCGCCCTGACTTTCTCATATATGAAGAATAGGCAAAGTATTGTAATCCTCCAAAAATTCCATTTCGAGATTTTGATGAATCTCAATGTTTTAGGCCTCCCTGACTTCCTTATATATGAAGTATAGGCAAAATATTGGAGTTCTCCAAAAATTCCATTTCGAGGTTTTGATGAATCTCCCCGAGTCTGAAAATCCCATTTTTGGAATTATGTCTGTCTGTGTGTGTGTGTGTGTGTGTGTGTGTGTGTGTGTGTGTAAACATGGTAACGTGAGTACGCTTTCACTTGGGTCAACCAAATTTTTCATACAAGTATTAGGTACAAAATGTAGATTTCTACCAACTTTGGGGCTATTTCCGTTAACCAGAAATGGTACTTTACCTTTTATTCATGCATCTACAGAGTCCAAATTATTCAGCTTTACTTTTATAATAATTATTCAACATATTATTCATTTGATTTGATTTGCTGTTGTTGGTTCTTTAGTGTACATAATATAAAAATATAATCATTGTCTTGTGGTTTACTACTCAAATCCCCCATCCCAATATCTGAGAATACCAGAAAGTCGAGGGAGACCACTCCCGATTTTTATTATAGAGATCTTCTTTGTAACGTCTTCAGTAGCTGACTTACGATCAAATCAGTGAGTGGTCCTTGTTTCTCTTTATCAGGACCCTGTTCTTGTCTTCCCTCAGCCTAACATCCTGGTCATAGAACAAGCTGTATTTGTCATTTTCATACTGCATAGCAACATGAGACATTCATTAGGATTGTTCGCTTTGTTATGTGTTTGCAATTGCATTTATTTTGAGCAAAAGGGCTAACACTTTGCTTAGTTCACAAAACAAAATGACTGAAAACAAAGTGGAAGAGCATTAGAAATGTTTGGACCACCTGACTCACCCAATACATAAAAACCCTTAAGAGACGCTCAGTCTTACTTTGGCTTGGTTACACTTACAAGGAGGACTCCTCTTACCTGGCTTCCCTCTTTTCAGGCGTTGCTGGCAAGAAGCTAGGAATCCATAAATCTTAATTTGAAGACGAGGGACAAGTGGATTCTTCTCTTGTTTCAACATATACAGCAGAATTAAAAAAATATGACCTCCATAGAGCTGCTCTCTACCAGTGGGGTGGGTATGCTGAGCTCAGCCAGGAAAAAGACTTCTTGTATTAGAGAAACATGGCACTTTTATTAATGTGAGATATGAGACTTGCAGTATCGCTGCAGCTGATCCAGCATTACTTTGATTTACGTTTATGAGAAAGTGTGTTGTCCTACAGCAAATGCATCCCATGAAATTGAAAATGCCATCTCCTCCTCACAATTTGAACTGGCAAACCTGTCAAAAATGTCAAAGTTCCCGCAGGCTCCAGCCCTATGAAAAGGTTGTGCCAATCCCCCTTTAGTACCGTAATAAAGGATCCTTTTTTCAATTTCATGCAATTTAATTTTATACAACACAATGCCATTTACAAGTCCAGTATACCGGATCCTTTTAGAAAAACAGCACACTAAAGATCAAAACGGAACAACAAGGAGATGAAAATAGAAAGCATAATGCTGAACACAAAACTATCATGTAGCGTACACAGAAATGGCAGATTTTATGTAAATGACTTCAGTAAGCCTGTCCAAATGTACTGAATAACCAAATTTTGGGTGGTGATATTACTTGCACTGGAAGAGAGGAATTTGTTAAAGATTCCAGAGTAAATCAAACCTTGTAGCTGAAGCCCCAGAGAAAACGCAGGAGAAAAATCGATCTGACCGAGCCAACTGGCTATGCTTCATGTCTACCCGAGGAAAGGGCTGCACCCGAAAAACTCAACAAGCTTCTCTTTAGGTAATCATCAGAGGCAGGCATTTATATCGGAGAGGTTGGAAAGAGAGATGGGCTGTCCTAGAGCATGCACAAACCAGGCTTTTTCAAATAGCAATCTCATTCATAAATTATTTTCAACAATTTATCATAAATGAAAGGGCAAAGTGGTGGCTCTGAAGGTAGAGATCTGTGCTGGCATTCGGAAGGTTGCCGGTTCAAACCCTGTAAACGTCAGAAGTGACTCTACTCTGTTAGGCCCATAATCTGCAGTTGCTTCGTCTTGAGTATGATGTTAATCTGCATGCAGGTCCTCCAATTTGCAGGGAAAACTTGTGGGTTGGTGGCAGGATTGGCACTCCAGGTCTCACTGTTCAGTGTGGTGCTGAGGTGTCACCCATTGCGTGGCTGCACTCGGGTCCCAGTCTGGGTGGTTCATCATGTGGTGGGTGTGGCGGCTCACTGTAATCAGCGTATGCTCCCAACCTCCTCGTCATAAATAGTGGAATAGTGTGCTTTAGATAAGAAAGGAGAGCTTAGTCATATAAGTGAAAGTTTAAAATATGTAGGATTAGCAGGGTGCTACCTGGGGTGGAATTGGGAGTTTTCCCCCAAACCACAATTTCGGTTGCTAAATCCACCATGTGGAACAACTTTACATACCCATGCCATGTCCCCAAAGTGCCTCCTAAGGGTGTTTCAATAATTAAATAAAATAAAGTTTTTCAAGGCGAACAAACCATAGCTTTCGGCCATCTTCCATACAAATGGGAAATCTGTGCAAAATGTGGCAGAGACATGATCAGAAGTGTGGATTTGCATACCAAACAACACATAACCAGACATTTAGAGTTTTATGTATTATACATGCATGTGCCTGATGTTATTCCATCAAAGTTCAAGATCACTTTTATTGTCATGTGTGGATAGTACAATGAAACTCTTATTTGCTTGCCTCATCTTTTCTAACTGTTTTCTCACTTGTTATGCATTTGGCTACGCTCAGTGTCACTACTGGTAGCATGAGGCAATACCTGGACCCTACAGAGGTGGCACAGGAAGTCCCATTTCTCCAGGATGGCAGGCACATCAATACGTGTCATTGCCAGATGGTTTGCCGTGTCTCCCAGCACAGTCTCAAGGGCATGGAGGAGATTCCAGAAGACAGGCAGTTACTCTAGGAGAGCTGGACAGGGCCCTTCACAGAAGGTCCTTAACCCATCAGCAGTACTGACCGGTATCTGCTCCTTTGGGCAAGGAGGAACAAGATGAGCACTGCCAGCGCCCTACAAAATGACCTCCAGCAGGCCACTGGTGTGAATGTCTCTGACCAAACAATCAGAAACAGACTTCATGAGGGTGGCCTGAGGGCCCGACGTCCTCTAGTAGGCCCTGTGCTCACTGCCCGGCACCGTGGGGCTCAATTGGCATTTGCTATATAATACCAGAGCTGGCAGGTCCACCACTGGCACCCTGTGCTTTTTACAGATGAGAGCAGGTTCACCCTGAGCACAACTGACAGATTTGAAAGGGTCTGGAGAAGCCATGGAGAATGTTATGCTGCCTGTATCATCGTTCAGCATGACCGGTTTGGTGGTGGGTCAGTGATGGTCTGGGGAGGCATATCCATGGAGGGACGCACAGACCTCTACAGGCTAGACAAGGGCACCTTGACTGCCATTAGGTATTGGGATGAAATCCTTGGACCCATTGTCAGACCCTATGCTGGTGCAATGGGTCCTGGGTTCCTCCTGGTGTACGACAATGCCAGGCCTCATGTGGCAAGAGTATGCAGGGAGTTCCTGGACGATGAAGGAATTGATACCATTGATAGTCCCCCACGCTCACTCGCCTGACCTAAATCCAATAGAACACCTCTGGGACATTATGTATCAGTCCATCCAACACCTCAGTGATGCCCTGGTCCAGATCTGGGAGGAGATCCCCCAGGACACCATCCACCGTCTCATTATGAGCATTAATGAAGCAAAATAAAAGCAGGAATAAATCACGTAAATAAAATCCATTGACATCTAAACAGAGGACATGTTGCATCCAGTTTTGAGACCCTTGCAGTCAGCCCATCAGCTACATTCTTCTATATGACAGTCAGCGGGTACCAATGGGTTAACACTGAGGGGATGGGGGGGTTTCAGGGTCTTAAGCTCCTGCTCTCTGGAGCCTAGCCCTTGATCTTTAAGTCCCAGATATGCATTATTAATATTAGCAAGTCTCTAATCTCTTTGCCCTTTATATACAATATAAGTCCTGATTTATAGCCAGAGCTCTTTTGATTTTCATACACGTATGACTCGTGTTTAACCCCACTCTTCAAATTTTTATCTGTGTGTACCAGTGCATGACAATCGTAAAGAGGGCTAAGACCCAGCAGTTCCTACAAACATCCCACGTTTTAACTATCAATTCTTTGTATTTTCTTTTTATCCATTTAGAAGTTATAGGAATGGATAGGAGTGTCGGTTGTATACACCTTCTGTTGGAATGCAGACTGCAATGCATTTATTCTAAAAGTCCTAGAATGGTGGTGTATAAAAGAGTATTGCAAGTGACATTGTAGGTATTGCAGACTGCTGTTGCACCCAATTGAATTCATTTTTAAACACAGCCTACATCTGCATTTACAGTTAAGCACTGGGCCAGCAGCCCACGATTTATCATGGAATAGGCCAGTAAGGGTTATTATGTTACAACATTTGTTATTATAATTGGTTATTCAGTAACTTATGATCTTTGATAGCAGCTGGTGCAATTTCTATCCACAGAAGTGCAGCAACAGTTGATACATTCTCTTCTATAAGTGTCACACAAATAGTTAGTTATTAGAAAATAAACCCACATGATCAGAAGCAAGTTGCACAAGATAGAGTAACAGCTGTTTAAAACTATAAATATGGGCGATCGGGAGTTCTGCTAAGAAGTTAGAATGAGGGCATTCTTCGGTAACAACCTGAAGAAGATTTTTATTCAAAAAAGCACAGTCAGTTCTTCCATGTTTCTTCCCCTGCTTTCCCCATAGGATGATGGCCTCCGCTGTCCTCATTTGCACTTTAGGCTGATGCAGCCTGATGTTTGTCCTTAAAAATCAACCTGGCTAGCAGGAAACTGGAAGACTTTTCCGGTCATGATGCTTCTACGCCCAGAGACTCACAATTTTAAACACTTCATCCAAAATGAGATACATTAGTACATTAGTGCGAGAACAAATGCAATTGAATTAGACTGAAATCATGCACAACAGGGCACCACAATTTTGAATATTTAATGGATAAAATACTCTTGAATGCATTCTCTTTACCTAAGAAGAACTTACCACACATTGATCAACAATTGGCTCCTTCATCCACTTTCACTGATCAGGCAGAAGGCAACACTCTTCAGAAGTTACCCATGTTATTCATCTCCTATAATACTGAGGATAAAGAGGACCCCTCAAATGAATGTATTGTTCTTGTTATAATTCACAGAACCGCTGATAGTCGTCACAGTTCACACCACCTCTTAGTGACGTCTGGAATAGAGAAGCATAGGGAAGTACCTTAAGTTCAAGTAGATGGGCACCTGATACCTCAAGTTATGTTCTCGGTTAGGAGCTCCAGATGCTTCAATGTATGTTCTTGGCAAGGGGATCCAGATGCCTCAAATGATGATCTCTGTTAGGGGCTCCAGATTCCTCAAGGCATGTCAGCTGTTCTTCACAAATAGAACCAGAAGTACACCAAAAGCGAATCCACTCAGATAGGTCCAGGTGGCCATCTGCAGTAAGACTCACCCTATGTGGTCTCTGGAAGACTAAGACAGGACTTCCTCTTCCAGTGACATGAATAAAAAGGGTGAGCTAGAAGACAGGGAGTCAGTTCTCTAAAAAAGTGTATGATCTGCCATAAGACTCAAAAAGGACAAAAGGAAGCCTTAAATCAATACTTCTCCCAAATATGGTAGCGTTTTGCTTTGTGTCCTCCCCCACCATAACCTATTGTCTCTGGGGTTTAGATTTGTCAAAAATTTCGATCTCCAGTTTTTGCTAGATCTCGTCGTTTTAGGGTTTCCTGACACCGAAAGCATTTATATCTCGAAGATGGATGTGTGTCACAGTTTCTTGAGGACTGTCTAGAACATGGGTGTCAAACTCCAGGTCTGGAGGGCCGCAGTGGGTGCAGGTTTTCTTTCTAACCCTTTTCCTAATCAGTGTCCAGTTTTCACTGCTAATTAACTTCTTTTCCCTCTATTTTAATAGCCCTGTTTTTAAGGATTAAGTCTTCTGAATTGATTCTTTTCTTCATTAAATGACAGCCAAACAGAAATGAGACATGAAACGAGCCAACAGATGACCATCTACATTGGGGCTTCAAACTCCAACCAGTTCCTTAATGAGAAGCTGATTCTTGCTGTTAATTAAACCCGTTATTCAATTTCTTGGCTTGTTGCTGCTCTCTTTTTGCCACAGCAGACATTTCCAAAACTGTTGACTTCTAAAATGTTTTGGTAACCTGAGGGATCAACCTTACTGAGACCTTCATCTTTTTTTTCAGATTTTGTTTGATGGGTACATGTGAGCTGGTCATGTCCTGCTTGTTTTATGTCTCATTACTGTCCGGCTGCTAATTAAGGAAAAAACAACTAAGGAGCCTGAGTTAAGCTAATTAAAGCTAAGGCTAAAGAAGTTAATTAGCATCAAGAACTGGTCACTAATTAAGAAGATGGTTAGAATGAAAACCTGCAGCCACTGCGGCCCTCCAGGACTGGAGTTCGACACCCCTGGTCTAGAACTAATACAGCTGGATGGAAAAATACCAAACTCGAATCTGAAGTCTGGTCTGAGATGACGATGTGCTAATTAGTGTTTGAGCCAAATCGTGCAAGTGTAATCAGAATATAAGTTTAATATGTCACTGTGCTCCGTGTAAATATTTTAAATCTGCTTTTCTTTACTTCTCACATGTAAAGCTAACAGAAAGCCAGATTTAGTATAGGGGCTCAGCATTTAGAATTGCTAGACAAACATTTTAAGACAAGACAAGTTAAGGACAACTGTAAAATGGGCAACGTGCACTATTTCTGTGTGTCAGAGTCAGCATGATATTGCATCTTCTTTTCCTTGTTTGGAATGGCATGATTTACCTCAGTGGGGGCCTGCACATGGAGAAAGAGTATAAAGCCTTGAAACATTGCCCAGTACACCTTTGAAGCCGACGGATGGATGGGAGATAATGTCATCTGACCCTAAAAATTATACCAGCGCAACGACAAAAATGGCAGACTCTACACATCGACATCCCACTTCAGTAATAGCCTTGTCATGGCTTCCTTCGTCTGTTATGCCACGTAAATTGTCACTAAAGAAAGCTAAGTTATTTTCTCTTATGTGATTTCTTACTGCCATCTCACTAAGGGATGGATATCACCTCTTTATAATATATCTATTTAGGTTCAGGTTATTTAAGACACCACAACTGCAAAACAAACGTATTTCCAGGGAGCTAGCGCCTCCTATTGGAAAACAGCAAGAGAAAAAGGCACTCTAGAGGAACCCTCAAATACCGTAATTCTGCAATTAATTATGAATTCTTCTTGTCAATTTGTAGCAAAGCTACATAACTTGACAGTCGGGTTGGCCTCCTGGACTGTTTGTCACTTTATTATGTTGGCTGGAAGGGTGCTTGTAAATAGACCTTCAGGCACCTTTGGTGACGTTCCAGTCTGGGAGGACCCCGCCCGGTAAGTATTCCAGCTGCCTGTTGCCGGCGTGAGGTTGCCATAACAACCGAGAGGGACAAGGATGTTTCGGCAGGAATTTTTTTCTATTTAAGGGGAATGGCGGATCAAGGCAGGAGGAAAAAAAGAATCAAGAAGGAAGGAAAAGGCTGAAGGCAAGGAGAGACTATCCACGCTTAAAGGATCATTCTGGATCTTTCTTCACCCAGGGACGTCTGCTATTTGTGGGTGGCCACCCCGAAGAAATAATCCGGTGATGAATCCCCGAGAAGAGGCCAGGTTGGTGTTCGCCGGGTGCTCCCGTCTGGTGAGTCAGTTTCGGAATTTGCATTTCTTCGTGATAGTCCGAGGAGAAGCCGTTTCCACTGGAGGACTGTTGTGTTTTCCTCCTGCCCTACGGAAGGAACTGAACTGCAGGATTTATTTTTCCTTATATGTGGATTAAGTACATTTTTCTTTTTTGGCGTTTTCGGAGAACATTTTTTTTATTATTATTATTATTTTCTTTTGTTTATTGTCTATGTCGAACCGGGGATTCGGATTTGGGTGCTGGGGAGGGCGTCTGGGAAAGGGATTCACTAATGAGCACTCAGGCACCGGGCACGTAAATGTAAATAGTAAATGTTAATATATTTTCATTCCCACTTTCCTTTGCGTGAGATTTTTTTTTTTTTCCAGTTATATAAGGACGTGGATAGGGGACAAGAGGGACCCAGGACCGAATATGGTAATGCTGCTTTAACCTTCTATTATCGTCCACTTCCCTTTGGGTTGTGAAGTGTAGGAATCGCGTGCGTTTATCTGGCGGTTGCTACAAATTGCTTGTCAATTTAAGATCAGAAAGATCAGCATCAGAGCAGTAAATAATTACTGAACATGTTAGAGAATAGTTTGGGTAACTTGTTTCTTAGGACGTAAAGCCTACTGACACTCATGTATGAATTATTTTGTTGATAGTGATGGCTGAGAAAAGTTTTTAATCTCTGCAGAACAGAGATAGCAAAGCATGTGATAGAATAGACTTCTATGTTGGAGAACAGCAAACAGTAGCATCAACGCCCTAGAAAAAAAATCTCACAATACTTGTATTGCATAATCCACACATGGTGTCACCCAGCTGAATGCTCACAACATCTCAAACGCGTTCTCTAACATATTGTTAAGTAAACCATTTTCGAAAAATACTTTTGTGAAATAAAATAGAATCTGTTTAAATGCAACCAAATGTTAAAACTGAAGACACACCTCTCTCCTCATTCATTGGTCACAAGTGCGGCCCAGCAACACCTTATTCATTATCTTGCACAGCAACACAGGTGATAACAGCAGTGCAAAGGTCACTGAGACATGCATACAACTGAAGATTATGTAGAAGTTAAAGAAAAGCAAATGGAAACATTGTGAGGGATAGAGAAGCTGCCTTGTATGTATGCAATGTTTCAACATGCAGAAGGTGAATCACCTGTGCAGTTTCACAGACTGCCGCTGCAGTTGTCCGTTGTGGATATGAATATAAACGTAACGACAAGCGGCAGGTCAACAGTTCAAATGTTCAGTTACATCTGATTTTGGCTCATGAGAGTGAATATCTTAACAAACAAACAGTGGTGTGAAAAACTATTTGCCCCCTTCCTGATTTCTTATTCTTTTACATGTTTGTCACACAAAATGTTTCTGATCATCAAACACATTTAACCATTAGTCAAATATAACACAAGTAAACACAAAATGCAGTTTTTAAATGATGGTTTTTATTATTTAGGAGAAAAAATCCAAACCTACATGGCCCTGTGTGAAAAAGTAATTGCCCCTTGTTAAAAATAACCTAACTGTGGTGTATCACACCCGAGTTCAATTTCCGTAGCCACCCCCAGGCCTGATTACTGCCACACCTGTTTCAATCAAGAAATCACTTAAATAGGAGCTGCCTGACACAGAGAAGTAGACCAAAAGCACCTCAAAAGCAAGACATCATGCCAAGATCCAAAGAAATTCAGGAACAAATGAGAACAGAAGTAATTGAGATCTATCAGTCTGGTAAAGGTTATAAAGCCATTTCTAAAGCTTTGGGACTCCAGCGAACCACAGTGAGAGCCATTATCCACAAATGGCAAAAACATGGAACAGTGGTGAACCTTCCCAGGAGTGGCCGGCCGACCAAAATTACCCCAAGAGCGCAGAGACGACTCATCCGAGAGGTCACAAAAGACCCCAGGACAACGTCTAAAGAACTGCAGGCCTCACTTGCCTCAATTAAGGTCAGTGTTCACGACTCCACCATAAGAAAGAGACTGGGCAAAAACGGCCTGCATGGCAGATTTCCAAGACACAAACCACTGTTAAGCAAAAGAACATTAGGGCTTGTCTCAATTTTGCTAAGAAACATCTCAATGATCGCCAAGACTTTTGGGAAAATACCTTGTGGACTGATGAGACAAAAGTTGAACTTTTGGAAGGCAAATGTCCCATTACATCTGGCGTAAAAGGAACACAGCATTTCAGAAAAAGAACATCATACCAACAGTAAAATATGGTGATGGTAGTGTGATGGTCTGGTGTTGTTTTGCTGCTTCAGGACCTAGAAGGCTTGCTGTGATAGATGGAACCATGAAATCTACTGTCTACCAAAAAATCCTGAAGGAGAATGTCCGGCCATCTGTTCGTCAACTCAAGCTGAAGCGATCTTTGGTGCTGCAACAGGACAATGACCCAAAACACACCAGCAAATCCACCTCTGAATGGCTGAAGAAAAACAAAATGAAGACTTTGGAGTGGCCTAGTCAAAGTCCTGACCTGAATCCAATGGAGATGCTATGGCATGACCTTAAAAAGGCGGTTCATGCTAGAAAACCCTCAAATAAAGCTGAATTACAACAATTCTGCAAAGATGAGTGGGCCAAAATTCCTCCAGAGCGCCGTAAAAGACTCATTGCAAGTTATCGCAAACGCTTGATTGCAGTTATTGCTGCTAAGGGTGGCCCAACCAGTTATTAGGTTCAGGGGGCAATTACTTTTTCACACAGGGCCATGTAGGTTTGGATTTTTTTTTTCTCCCTAAATAATAAAACCATCATTTAAAACTGCATTTTGTGTTTACGTGTGTTATATTTGACTAATGGTTAAATGCGTTTGATGATCAGAAACATTTTGTGTGACAAACATGCAAAAGAATAAGAAATCAGGAAGGGGGCAAATAGTTTTTCACACCACTGTACATGTGTTTGAGATGTTGTCAGCATACAACTGGATGACTTGAAATGTGTCACATGAGATTCTTCTTTTCTTCATGGACATTTCTGCTGTAGTCTAGAACTGGTATCCATGGAAACCTGTTCTGTCAGATCTCTTGACGGTTGGTTGGGAGCATGCGCTGATTACAGCGCGTTGCCACACCCACCACACAGCGAGCCACCCGGATTGGATGGCTGGAAAGCCAATCCTGCCAACAACCCCAGAGTTTTCTCTGATCTGCTTAAAAAATTGATATTACATTTGTTTTCCCAACCATCATTAGAAACTACACGGGGTAAGTAACATATCAAACAATTTTTCTGGTGTGTACTCTTCTAAAAAAACTACTTTTAATTTCAAAATGTCTAGACTCCTGATTAATCCTAGGACAGCCATAGGAGGCAGTAAAGAGTTAAAGAGGACGTTTTTGTGTTTTAACATGTCGTGGTTGCGCCATTATTTCTGCTCCCAGTGGTCCGAGCATGTCCTAGTTAAACGTGTTAAAACTCTAGACATTATCATAAATACAGTTCTCATTTTTTTTGATCAATTCACATTTGATTTACACTATTAGTGTTTGTTTGGAAATATACTATGACCCACTGTATACACGCGGGGGTTAGAGGTTAGAATGTTCATAACATGATATGTCAGTCCCAGACCTCTTCTTCCAGTTCAGGATAACAAGAGGCAAAGCCTATCTGGCAGCACTTGGCACAAGTCAGGAGACACTTACACCCATACCCATCCTTACTTGGTGCCAGTTTAGAATTGCTATCTAACCTAACCTAACATGTCTGGGGTGTATATTTTAACAACTTGATCATTTATTAGACTGCTTCATTTTGTGTGGCTTTTCCTAGACTGGAAAACTGAAGCCATTCTCGTTGATCGAGTGCTGTCTAATTTTATCTCAAGTAGTCCTGTATAGTACATTCTTAAACGCTCCTTGTGTGTTGACATGTGGTGGGGCATAAGGTGATGTAGAAAGGATTTCTTGCTTCGTTTTACAACCTGACAAGCTAAACCTGGTCAGCAGTGGCATCACTAGTGTTGGCGTCACCCAGTGCAGTAACTAAAGGCCAGATTAAGGCTCCTGTGGTCTTCATGAATATAGCTTCTTAAAGGAGCGTTTATTATACTTTAAAAAATACAGTGTTTGTGGACTCCCAGATGTGTAATGTAGCACGGTAATGGCTCCCAGACACTTGACTGCTTCATCAAACTTGGGGGAGGCTGGGGGTTCCCCATTGGTGAATTCAGTTCACGGATACTCAATCTTTTCATTGAATGGTTGAACTTTGGTCCCACAAAAATTTTGTAGATGGTCATTTTGGTGTCACCCATTATGGTCTGCATCCCGTCACATGACCTTAGTAATGGCCACGTTTTAACTTACTGGTTGTTGTTTTTCTTGCCCCTTTTTTCTTACCTTTATTTCCCGGATATTACCTTCATTTTCACAACACTGCCCGATCTGCACCAGATAGAACTGTTATTTGAAGACATCACATGATAGTTTGTCTTACTTCTGCATTGTACTGAGGTCGGCCTTCTCTTTATTAAGAAATAGATTGAGTTTTACTTTGAAAGGTAACAGCTTTTCCACTTTACAATTCATTGACAGAATAGAATTAATATAGAAAATGAAATTCTAGTGTAAGGAATTTGGAGGGAAGTGAACCCTGATTTGTGGCTGGGAACTTTATAATCAAATGTATGATAGCTATGTTGAAATTTTTGATTCTTGTTATGTACTGCCTTTTATTTTCAGGAAAAAAATTAAATAAACAATAAAGTCTTTGCCATCCAATCAAATGACAACACTGCAACTGTCATGTTTCGCAAACTGCAGTGCCACGTCCTTACCTGCATTTCAATTGTTTTGTCATGTCTCTATGATGTTTTGTGAAAAATGGAGAGGTATACGTACACGTTAACTGAATCTTTATCTTAATTGTTAATGAATGTTATGAAATATGAATGCTTTCGTTCTGATCACTTTGCACATACTGTACTTGAAAGTGTAATAAGCGCTGGGCTGGTAGAGACACAGAGACACAGGGGTATTGATTGTGTTACACCATCAAATCAGAAGACCTCTGTCCCCTCCCAATCAATAATCAGTCTTATTGTACTATTTAATATCTATGTGTCTGCAAGTGTTCAACTGGCTAAAGCCATTTTATTTCTTAATGTTTAAGATTAATTTCTTAGTTTAGAATTCTTATTGTGAATTAAATGTCTAATCTTGCTGGTTGGTGTGTTTGAAATGGCACAGTACTCATGTCTGTCATGTCGTTTACTTGTTTAACTACTGTCAGGGATGCCAGGGGCGACAACCCGACCGGAATGCCCTGAAGGACCAGAAGGGGGTCTACGCCAGCCCTGGATCACGTGGGGGCCACCACCCTGGTTGCTTTGTGGGCCACGGGTAGAGGGCTTGGATGCTCTACCCTGTGGGGGCCCGTGGTCACCGGCAGGGGGTGTCCTAAGGCCTTGGGAACCCTGGACCTCAGCACTTACGCCACACCAGGAAGTGCTGGGGGGAAGAGAAGCAGGGACACCCGGAGAGCTTCCGGGAGAACAGCTGGCACTTCCACCACACTGGGGCATGTCCAGGGAGGAGTGCCGGGAAACACCTGGAGCCCATCCGGGGTGAAATAAAAGGGGCCGCCTCCCTTCATTCGAGGCTTGAGTCGGGTGGAGGCAGGACAAGGCAAGAGAAGAGAACATAGAGGTGGCCCGAAGAAAGGCATTGTGTGTTGGCCAGGACTTTGGGGTTTGTGTGCACTTTTGAACTTGTATATATTATTGTAAATAAACATGTGGTGGTGGAAAACAACATGTCTGCCTGTCTGTGCCCGGGTATCGTTCACACTACTCAATTCATGTTCATTGTTATTGGTTACTTCCTTCTATCTAGATGGCTTTTTCCAGTAAGTATTGATTAAAGTAATCCTGTTACCATCTGAGAGACATAATTAGTAATTGGTAATGGATTGTGTTTGTTTAGTAACAGTGTGTGTGAGCACCAGAGGATTATTATCAATGCTTCAGAAATCTTTTGATAAGGTGCCACATGAGAGGTTGGGCATAAGACTAAAAGAAGTGGGAGTTCAGGGTGATGTTTTTAGATGGGTGCAGAATTGGCTCAGACACAGGAAGCAGAGGATGGAACCTCATCAGAATTGGCCGATGTTAAGAGTGGCGACCAGCATGGGTCAGTGCTAGGGCCGCTGCTATTTTTAATCTACTTGTGTGTACCACACACACATTTTTTCCCGAAAATTAGCATTAGAAAATCAGGTGCGCATCATACACGAGGAAATGTAATTCTGTAATGTTTACTTCTTCTGCTTGGACTCGCTCATTCGCTCTCTCTCTCTCACTCGCTTGCTTAAGCTCTCGTGCACTCTCTCTCTCTAAACGCTTCCTATACAATCACAATGCGCGTCGAACATGGGGCAAAGCAATTTTCGTGATTTTCTTTGTAAAAATTGGGGTGCGCGTCTTACACGAGGGTGTGTGGTGCACGAGTAAAAACGGTATATAAAATCCTAAGCCTAAAAGTGCAACGATTTTGTGCAATGATTTTATGTGATGTTTTTATGTCACATTTTTTGTCAAGCTTTAAATTGGCCTTATTTTAAAACCTACATATATACACTCACCTAAAGGATTATTAGGAACACCATACTAATACGGTGTTTGACCCCCTTTGGCCTTCAGAACTGCCTTAATTCTACGTGGCATTGATTCAACAAGGTGCTGAAAGCATTCTTTAGAAATGTTGGCCCATATTGATAGGATAGCATCTTGCAGTTGATGGAGATTTGTGGGATGCACATCCAGGGCACGAAGCTCCCGTTCCACCACACCCCAAAGATGCTCTATTGGGTTGAGATCTGGTGACTGTGGGGGCCATTTTAGCACAGTGAACTCATTGTCATGTTCAAGAAACCAATTTGAAATGATTCGAGCTTTGTGACATGGTGCATTATCCTGCTGGAAGTAGCCATCAGAGGATGGGTACATGGTGGTCATGAAGGGATGGACATGGTCAGAAACAATGCTCAGGTAGCCCATGGCATTTAAACGATGCCCAATTGGCACTAAGGGGGCTAAAGTGTGCCAAGAAAACATCCCCCACACCATTACACCACCACCACCAGCCTGCACAGTGGTAACAAGGCATGATGGATCCATGTTCTCATTCTGTTTATGCCAAATTCTGACTCTACCATTTGAATGTCTCAACAGAAATCGAGACTCATCAGACCAGGCAACATTTTTCCAGTCTTCAACTGTCCAATTTTGGTGAGCTCGTGCAAATTGTAGTCTCTTTTTCCTATTTGTAGTGGAGATGAGTGGTACCCGGTGGGGTCTTCTGCTGTTGTAGCCCATCCACCTCAAGTTTGTGCGTGTTGTGGCTTCACAAATGCTTTGCTGCATACCTCGGTTGTAACGAGTGGTTATTTCATTTAAAGTTGCTCTTCTATCAGCTTGAATCAGTCAGCCCATTCTCCTCTGACCTCTAGCATCAACAAGGCATTTTGGCCCACAGGACTGCCGCATACTGGATGTTTTTCCCTTTTCACACCATTCTTTGTAAACCCTAGAAATGGTTGTGCGTGAAAATCCCAGTAACTGAGCAGATTGTGAAATACTCAGACCGGCCCGTCTGGCACCAACAACCATGCCACGCTCAAAATTGCTTAAATCACCTTTCTTTCCCATTCTGACATTCAGTTTGGAGTTCAGGAGATTGACTTGACCAGGACCACACCGCTAAATGCATTGAAGCAACTGCCATGTGATTGGTTGATTAGATAATTGCATTAATGAGAAATTGAACAGGTGTTCCTAATAATCCTTTAGGTGAGTGTATGTTTGGTGTCATTCTTTTCAGAATTGATCAAACTTTAATGTGATGTTGTTGAATTATTTAGATTCTTATTCTGTTTTTAAATTCTAAACTAAAATATCAAGAACTCATGTCCCGCGATACAAGACTTTGTGCCAAGAGATTCAACCACGTCCGGGGCCGGAAATAAAAGACAAAGAGTAGATGACAAAGACAGCTGCTGTACAGGCTTTTAAATGTGCGAAGCATGATACGAGATGCAGATCACGCAGTACAGCAGCAGTAACAAGCCAGCAGCTGATCGAGCAAAGAGGAGGTAAAAAAAAACTATTTGTTTCCCATTGTATCACCGTTTAAGAGGGGGTTTCGGCGGAGCGACTGCATCTCTTTGGGGTGCATTCAGCCCCCTATTCACAACACGAACAGTAGAGATGTGAAATGGCTAGTGCGTAGTGCAGGCCAGGGGGGTTGGCAAGAGAAGCGAGCAGGGTGTAAGCCCCTTAGTATATATATAAATGATTTAGAGTCTGCAGTCTGCAGATGACACCAAGATAGGTGGATTACCAGATAATCTGGAATCCATTAAATTATTACAGAAGGACTTGGACAGACTACAGGCTTGGGCAGATTTAATGTCAGTAAATGTAAAGTATTACACATAGGAAGTAAAAATGTTAGGTCTGAATACACAATGGGTGGTCAGAAAATCGAAAGTAAACCTTATGAGAAGGATTTAGGAGTCATAGTGGACTCTAAGCTAACAACTGCCAGACAAAGTTCAGAAGCCATTAAGAAGGCTAACAGAATGTCAGGTTATATAGCGCCTTGATGTGTGGAGTACAAGGCACAGGAGGTTCCGCTCAACCTTTATAACACACTGGTGAGGCCTCATCTGGAGTACTGTGTGCAGTTTTGGTCTCCAGGCTACAAAAAGGACATCATTAGAGCTAGAAAAGGTCCAGAGAAGAGCAACTAGTGCTATAAGCCGTGACTGAAGGAGCTGAACCTTCTCAGTTTAAAGAAAGATTAAGAGGGGACGTGGTTGAAGTGTTTAAACTTATGAAAGCAATTAATACAATATATCCCAGCTGTAGCCATAAAATGAGTTTAACAAGATCACGTGGGCACAGTTGGAAACGTATTAAGTGTAAATTTCACACAAGCGTTAGGAAGTTTCACTTCATACAGAGAACCACAGACGCATGGAATAAATGTATTGAGGAAGTCAGTAGGATTTTAGGGACCTCAAAACTCGACTTGATGTAATTTGAAGGAATTAGTTAAGTAGGACAGGCGAGCTTGATGGTCTGAATGGCCTGTACCTGACAAAACTTTTCTAATATTTTCTTACATGTCTCTGGACCAAAGTCCTTTAGTATATCCGGCGCTATTCTAATGAATTTTATTTATTATGCAGTTTTGAATTTCTTCTTTTCTTGAAGTTTCGAGAAGAGCGACTAGGCTGATTCCAGGGCTATAGGGGATGAGTTATGAAGGAAAGATTAAAAGAGCTGAGCCTTTAAAGTTTAAGCAACAGAAGATTACGAGGTGACCTGACTGAAAAGTTTAAAATTATGAAGGGAATTAGTACAGTGGATTTAGACGATGACTTTAAAATGAGTTCATCAAGAACACGGGGACACAGTTGGAAAGTTGTTGAGGGTAAATTTCATACAAACATTAGGAAGTTTTTCTTCACCCAGAGAATGATAGACACTTGGAATAAGCTGCCAAGTAGTAATGTGGACAGTAAGACTTTAGGGCTTTCATAACTCGACTTGATGTTATTTTAGAAGAATTAGGTGGATAGGAATAGTGAGCTTTGTTGAGCCGAATGGCCTGTTCCTGTATCTTCCAACGGCAAGAAAAAGAGTTGCAAGTTAAGGAGATGATTTGTTAAAAAGAACGAAAATGTGGTCAAGAGAAAACAGAGTGAATACTAAAAAGAGATGCGGTGGGCTGGTAACCTGCCCGGGGTTTGTTTCCTGCCTTGCACCCTGTGTTGGCTGGGATTGGCTCCAGCAGACCCCTGTGACCCTGTAGTTAGGATATAGCGGGTTGGCTAATGGATGGATGGACCAAAAAGAGCACAAAGACCAGATGCCACAGCTACTCAGGGGAGAATCAGAAGGAGTAGTCTTGAAATTTACACTTACATTTATACCCTTAGTAAACACTTTCATCTGAATTGATTTACAAAGGAGGTCATCGTAATGGAGTCAGCATTAATCTGGGGACTATTCTGAGTGATTACAAAATGGACCTTCAGCAAACAGAATGAACTGCTCACCAAACATTATCTATTAGGTGGTGAAGGTTTGAAAGATAGTTAGCCAGTAAGAGAGAGGAGATGAGGGCCAGAATGAAGAAGGTCATAGTGGGCAATTTAACCAGGACATTGAGAACACCCTATTCTGTTTAAAAATGCCCAAGGATATTTTATGACCAGAGAGAGTCAGAACTTCAGTTTTATGTCACCTGGTGCCATTTTTTTCACTACAACACAGCATCCCCACACACAAACCACAGGGTAAGATCGCCATGTTGGACTCACCAACACCTCTTCCAGCAACAACCCAAGCTTCTTTTCCTAGATGGTCTCCCATCCCATTCAAGTACTGGCTCAACCCAAACTTGCTTCACTTCAGGTGGATTAAATGCTCTGAAGTGCAGATGGTATGGATGTAAACATATGTAAACATAACACTCCATCCACCCTAAATGCTGCTCCATAAATAACTAACTTATGGCAGATGTCTCTTGAATTTGTATCGAAAATGGGAGGCTATCTTAAGTACTCTGCACGATTTTGGGGTCACACACAACACCACCATCAGTTACAACACTGACACTGTGAATTGCTGCTGATGACATGAACACAAAGTGGCACTATAGTGGCATAACGCACAAGATGGAAAAAACATGAAATATTAATTTACAAATAATGCCCAAAATAAGTTATCATGTATCATGCACTGCAGCTTTACGTAAGGATAACACAATGATGTAAGATATTGAGATAACATTCCAACAACTGATTGATGTTTCAAGCAACATTGTCCTGTTGGCAATGTGATGGAAGGCCGGGGTTCTTCCCTGGCTAGTACGCTACCGTAATGGAAGGACCGGAGGAGTAGATATATACAGGGCACGGCCTCCACCGTTGCGTTAGATGGCAGCCGCCCTGGTTTGCAGCAGCACCTCGGATGCCCAGGGACCCATGGGAGTTGGAGTCTGGCACAGCCCTGCTAGGTTCCGTGGGAGCCTCCAGGGGGAGCTGCAAGACCCTTTGTTGGGTTTTTACCACACCTGAGAGTGAATGCAGAGCTCGCTAACGAGCCACCTGGAGCACTCCCAGATGCAGCATAAAAGGAGCCGCCTGTCTTCATTTGAGGAGCCAGAGTCGGGAGGGAGAGGACGAGGCTTGCCAGAGGAAGACTGGAGGTGGAAGGACTGAGATAAAGAGAAAGAAGGCAAAGAGAGTCCAGTTTTATTGTGCTGTGCTTATTGTTATACTGTGCTGTAAAGGTGGGAACGATTGGGAAGAGTTTACCAACACAAAGTAAAATGTGTGTTGTACTTGAACTTGTGCTTGGCATCTGTCTGTGTCAGGTCTGGGGAGTGGGTGCCCCCCCTGGTGGCCAAAGCGTGAAAACCTCACAAAGCATCAACGGCCATTGAAGAAACCCATCCAAGATGGGGTTATCAGTGTAATAATGACTGAATTTTTCAAAATGCTACAGAAACGGACTAAAACATCTTGCACAATGCAGATGGTAGGTAGAAACAAACCCAACATTACAACAAATCTGTTCCTGGTTTATTGTTGTGTGCTTTGTTGATTGTTTTTTTTTTGCTTTGTTTCCGATTTCACGGCATTTGGAGCGCAGCTTCTTCACAAACGACCATTCTGCCCACTCTCCTGGTCTCCCTTATTCCAGCATATTCTGCCCTTTCTATGACATTACAGAGGCCAGATACAACACCCCGCTGGATCTTGAAATCTTATTATATGAATTCAAATATTAAATTAATATATTCAATTTGTTCAACCCGCATGAGCTCTTTTCACATCTTGTTAGAATTTTCTGTATCTATCTTTTCACTAAAAGTTCCGTTGCAGTGACCAGAGTGCTAAATATCTGAGAGAGTTGGCTTAGGAATAATTTGAGTACATTATTCATTATAAAGTTGCTCCTCAGGCACAGGGTGGGAATTAATGTCCTCACTGGCAGCAGTAATTGGGATGTAATTACATAAAGAGCGATGAGTGAGGTCACAGCTCATAAGCAGTGGCTTCTATTAGCGATCACGTGCTGCATTGTCCTGGTTTAACTTAATTTAACAGGAACAAATTAAAAAAAAAATGTCAGTGGCTGGCATTTAGGTGTTATCATGTTGATTTGCTTTCTGCGTTTATTTTTCTTGTAAAAAATATCTGCATCTGTTTTGCACTTGAATTCTTTACGTTTTCAGGAGAGGTGGCACAGGCTCAGTGTCAAAAGTGGACCCTCAACTTGTCTGTCCCAGAAATCACCTCAATGCCTCCCAGAAAGAAAAAAAAAAAATGCCTAATTTAAAGGAAGCTGAAGAACTGAAAGCTGTGGAGTCAGGGGTGCTGGAGTTGAATGGTGGACCACTGGAGCCCTCAGTGGATGTGGAACCCAGAAAGTTTGGATGGGAATGGGTTGCTGTGGACAGGGCCCAAAATCTTTTGCTGCACCACAGTGTGGAGTGGAGTAATGTATTATTCAAAGTGTCTTATAAAATATATGCTTCTAAATTTAAGCAACTAGAAGGCCTGACAGTAATGTTAAGGGACAAGTAATAAGTAAGTTTTCTGTCCCCCCTGGCCATTGGACCTTACTCTTATTCGATGTTAATTAATGTTGACTTATTTTGTTTTCTTATTGTGTCTTTTATTTTTCTATTCTTTATTATGTAAAGCACTTTGAGCTACTGTTTGTATGAAAATGTGCTATATAAATAAATGTTTGTTGTTGTTGTTTTAATAGAAGTATATTGCATTATGGTATAGTTTTCATTTATTAGAAGAGTTTGTATCTGCAAGGGCAGTTTATATACTGACCTGTTTACCCTTCAATACTGTTATTTAAATTGTTTGGGAGGTTAAAATAGATGTTTTATGTGCATACCATTTATCTTTTTGTCGTTATCTTTTGCTACTATTATTGAACAATTAGTGAGAACTAATTTTATTGGAGTACACATTTGGATTTTGGTACTTTCTGAATATATATGTTTCATTTTGTCTAATAAACAGTATATCAGTCTCCTGATCCTCTCATGTTGATTTTACGACAAAGTCCACCATGGCCATTGAGCATACCAGTCTTCCATCCATCCATCCATTATCCAACTTGCTATATTCTAACTACAGGATCGCGGGGGTCTGCTGGAGCCAATCCCAGCCAACATAGGGTGCCAGGCGGGAACAAATCTCGGGCAGGGTGCCAGCCAATGCAGGACACCCACACCCACAGCACACACTAGGGACAATTTAGGATCGCCAATGCACCTAACCTGCATGTCTTTGGACACGGGGAGAACATGCAAACTCCACGCAGGGAGGACCCGGGAAGTGAACCCTGGTCTCATACCAGTCTTATGATATATTGATAACTTTGAAAAAGAAGCTATCATCAGTCCAATTCTTTGTTTCATATCTCTCTATTATTAAAAGAAAATCTTGGAAGACATAAGGAGGCGATACGTGATTTTCTCGAAGACACTTTAACGTCCTGCGAGACAAGGCAGTGAGACAAAAGGAGAGCTGCTGTACAGGCTTTTAAATGATCAACGTGCAGCGTGACAAGCAGAACACGCAGCTCAGCAGCAGCAGCAGCAAGTCGGCAGCTGATCCGACCGCATCTCTTTAGCATGCGTTCAGCATCCCCCTTCAAAACGCGAGCGGCAGAGACGCGAAATGGCTGGCATGTAGCGCACCCTGAGGGGGGGTGGAGGTGGGGAGGTGGCGTGTGAGCAAAGCGAGCAGGGGACAAAGCCCCCTAGTGTATATATAAGAAAATAAACGTGTAATGCAAGTACTTACACGGGTCACTATTATGATATATGCTTTCCATTCAAGGCAAAATAGGTGAGGCCTCCAAAGCAAGTTAGGGAGCAGGCAAGAACCCTACCGGGTCTGCTCAGGACCTGACTTCATGGTGGCCTCTAAGCATATCTAGCATATAGGCTGACAATATTTTTTATTATTAATGTCTAGCAACATCTAATTTTAAAATGCAAGGAAACTGGATAAGTAAGTTGTTGCTTTGACAGATTTATGACCCTATGGTGCTGAGGTGTCACCCACTACACTCAGGTCCCAATCCAGGTTGTTTGCCGTGTGGTGGGTGCGGTGACTTGCTATCAGTGCATACTCCCAACTTAGATCTGATAACAATGTCTGTTTCTTTGGCCATCTGTGATGAGGAGAAGGAGAGCTGACCAGGATGGCATATGGCAGAGGCATTATTTTAGTTTGTATGAGCTAATGGGCCTATGAACCCTGGAAGAAAGCCTGGACTGGAAAGCAGGTTTGAGATGGCACTTAATTTCCTTTATATCTTTCGTTTCTTGTTTGTCTGAAACTACATACTGTACAGTTTGTGCATCCTTTGAAACTTGAGAAAATACTGAGAGGATCAAGCATGGATTGGACTTGGGGGTTGAGCCTGGTTTAGTGTGTTTGAGTCTGTTGAGCTGTTTCATTGGTGAATGCCAACCAAACAACTTGAAGAAGGAGTGTTGAGAAGCCACAGGATTTTTTTTAAATTTTGGCTGACAGAAGCTTTCTCTCTCTCTCGCTTTCTGCCATGATCTATCCTGAGTTGGATCCATTTCTGCTGCCCTATGCAGATGGCATGCTTGATCAAGGCATGCAATTCTTCAGGATATTAATTTACTGGACAAACTATTGGCAATTAACCCTTAAACCGCCACATACTTGGGCATACTGGACGCCAAATACTTTTTTGCTGCACTTTATAAGGAAACGTCACAATTCAACAAGAAAAAGTGAAATTTTAATACAGCACACATTTTTTCAATTAAAAAGCATCACAATTACTGCAACACTGATTATTTTACACAATGCCAATGATCTGTAAAAATACAAAAACTACTGCAACAATCAATTATTATATGTACAAGGTGCAACTGATGCCATTGATGAAATTCAGTAAATCACCAAGCCAACTGCACTTGAACTGGTCAACGCTAATGCTTGCAGAGTAGTCTAGTGCAGCGGCTGAATCCCAGGGACAGTGATGCTGATTCACATTGGTCATGAGCTGGCTGCTCAATGAATGTACGGCACTGACGGATCAGCTCCGGCATGCAGGCAAATTGAACTGGGAACCAACTATATTCGTTGCGGCATTCAATAAATGTACGTCGCCGACTCGGCTCCGGCGTGCTGGCAAATGGGGTGAAGAGGGTGCAGACCTATAAATACCTGGGAGTGCAGCTGGATGATAAATTGGACTGGACTGTCAATACTGATGCTCTGTGTAAGAAAGGTCAGAGCCGACTATACTTCCTTAGAAGGCTGGCGTCCTTCAACATCTGCAATAAGATGCTGCAGATGTTCTATCAGGTGGTTGTGGTGAGCGCCCTCTTCTACGCGGTGGTGTGCTGGGGAGGCTGCATAAAGAAGAAGGACGCTTCACACCTGGACAAACTGGTGAAGAAGGCAGGCTCTATTGTAGGAATGAAGCTGGACAGTTTGACATCCGTGGCGGAGCGAAGGGCACTGAGCAGACTCCTGTCAATCATGGAGAATCCACTGCATCCACTGAACAGGATCATCACCAGACAGAGGATCAGCTACAGTGACAGACTGAGGAGACTCCACACTATGCGGCTCCTCAATTCCACCCCGGGGGGTAAACATTAACATTATACAAAGTTATTGTCTGTTATACCGTCATTGTTATCACTCTTTAATTTATTGTGTTTTTTATCAGTATGCTGCTGCTGGAGTATGTGAATTTCCCCTTAGGATTAATAAAGTATCTATCTATCTATCTATCTATCTATCTATCTATCTATCTATCTATCTATCTATCTATCTATCTATCTATCTATCTATCTATCTATCTATCTATCACATAGTGCCTTTCACAAATCTATCTATCTATCTATCTCTCTATCTATCTATCTATCTATCTATCTATCTATCTATCTATCTATCTATCTATCTATCTATCTATCTGTCTATCTATCTATCTATCAAAATTGCACTGGGAACCAGTTATAGCCGGTTGTGGCAGTTTAAGGGTTAAAAGCCATATATTTTAGGCCAGTTGCTCGTGATTCAAGAAGAAGAAGCCACAGAATCCCTTTAAATTTAGCCTGATACAGAGCCTTTCTTTCACTCTCTGCCACGATCTATCCTAAGGAGAATGCAGGTGCAGGACCATGCCAGACCATGCCGGACTAAAGACGGAGAGCCTCCTGGTAATCTAAGCATATTGGATACTCATCATGAACCAGGCCGAATGATTATTTTTTTATTTTGCATGTATTTTGGCCATATTATCTATAACACACAAACACATGTAATATTTTCTCTTCTATTTCTCATTGCCTGGCATTATAGATGTAAAAGAAAGGGGGCAACAATTTAACTACAATAGCAGTCAACACTGACAGTGCAGTATGAGTGTGGGCTTTGGGTCATTCTGTTGAGGTCTGCATAATAAGGAGTGTTAAGGGGAGAATACGATCACCCTAGGACCCTACCATGACAAAACAACATATGAAGACTCTTATTATTATGGGTTGTCATGCATGTTTAAGAGGAGTTTTCAAGTCTGAAATGCAAAGAGAAAAGCCCAAAGGCTAAGGAGGGACTGAAAAGAAGACTATTCAAAAGTTTACTTCACTAGTTTAATGGCTGATGGCTGCAATTAATTGGTGACTTTAACGGCAACTGTCAGTCAGTCAGTCATTCTCCAACCTGCTACATCCTAACACAGGGTCACGGGGGTCTGCCCAGCCAACATATGGTGCAAGGCAGGAACAAACCCCGGGCAGAGCACCAGCCCACAGCAGGGCACACACACACACCCACACACCAAGGACAATTTAGGATCGCCAATTCACCTAACCTGCATGTCTTTGGACTGTGGGATGAAACCCACACAGACACGGGGAGAACATGCAAACTTTACGCAGGGAGGACCCGGGAATGCGAACCCAAGTCTCCTTACTCCGAGGCAGCAGTGCTACCACTGCACCACCATGCCACCCTAGCTCGAACTGTCTTGATAAAAACTGAATTTTGAACAGAGAAACAAGAAAAACTGTAAAAGCAATAGGGTCCTACTCCTTGCTTGAACTGTTGGCAAACATCTCCATCCAAATTTGTCCTGACGCCATAGCACCAGACATGTCAACATCAGGTGTGAAATTCTATAGCATACTAATTCACTGGATAAACTACCAGCTATTAAAAATCTTATATTTTAGATCAGTTGCTCCCACATATCCTGCACGCGATTCCTCCAAGGGTTTACAGTCCCATACGATAGTTACTTAAGACAGACTACTGCAATATGGAGGTAATATTATGATCCCCTTCATTGTCACACCTGGTGCCACCCTGAGGGTCCCCTCGAGAGTCTCCCTCTCCCCCGCACATATTTATTCACAACGCATGCTTTGACTGTAGAGTCTCCGAGACACTGAATCAATTGATCCCTGCTGTCAGACGCCCTTTTGCAAGGTTGTGCAATGTTGACAGAGCCTCCTCAGAAAGTAATAATGTTGTGTGGGAAATTTAATAAAAGGCTGCCCTTTAAAGCTCTTTACTTATGGGCGGCTTAATGAAAAATGCAATCAATCAATCAGGCTGAATCAAGTCTGCTGGTGCGGCATCCTCCTTATGTCAGCCTTCTGTTTGACAGCCATGATGGTTCTCTGCTGAAGTGAAGAGCACAGGTCACTGGTGGTGTAGCATATCTGGTCTGGCGGAGCCAAAGACACTCTTGAGAGAAATTCATCTGAGAAAAGGAGGAGATTGTTTACAGAAAGACGAAAGAGAAAAAAGAGAGTCAGCCTGGCTGTCTATCGGGGACGGGCGGGTGGCAGATCCAATTCACTTGAGCGTGATCACCAATGAATTAATCAATCAGTTTAACTTTATGAAACACGCAGTCCTCTGATCGCTAAGACGTGAGATGCAAAGCAGGAGCTCTGACCCCTAGTGGCTAAAGAAGAAGGCCCAAGTGTCCTGCTCACATGCGAGACAGGATTGCAAATGAAGTGCAAGGCAACACTTTATTGAAAATAAGCCATCTAAATCATACCAAAGATATTATTTTACATTTGTGTTGATAGTCTGTGTCCGGTGGCCTATTAAACCACACTATTACTTTGTACATTTTATGCAGAATGTATTTCTCATGTCATTTCAGCTCATTTTCAAACCACTTATTCCATTTCAGGGTCATGAGAAGCTGGAGACTAACCTGGCCATCCTGGGTGTAAGACAGAAAAAACCTTGGATGAGGTGGCAGTCAATCAGAGCCCACTCACCCTCACAACCGCAGGAGCAGGGGACATTTTAGAGTCACGAAAACCCACAAAGACAATGAGAGAGAATGAGCAGAATTTCTAAAGGCAACTCGTATCCAGGATGCTGGATCCATAAGGCGGCAGCACATACTGTACATGAATTCTGAAAGAAGCCTGTTGGGCCCAATCCCAGAGGTCAATAGTTCAAGTGGGGGTGTCATGGATTTTGGGATTAATTTAATTGTGTTATCATGTCACTCATGATGTGTACTACAACTAATTGCAGAAAGTAGATGGATTGGGAGAGCGTGGGGGTCATGAGGTCACTGGAAAGAGGTGTGTGACACTCCCAACATCTACGCAAAAGGACAAAGGTCCAAGTCTTTAGAGTCCTGGTGCTCCCCATCTAGCTGTATGATTTTGAGACATGGACGCTATCCAGTGACCTGAGATGAAGACTGGACCCCTTTGGTACTGTGTCTCTTCAGAGAATTCTTGGGTACTGCTGGTTTTTACTTTGTGCCGAATGAGCGGTTGCTCACGGAGTCCCGAATGAGGCACATTACCAGCATTATGATGAAGCGTCAGTTACGGCACTGCGGCCATGTGGCGCAATTCCCCAAGGGTGATTCAACTCACAGGATCCTCATTGTTGAGGACCTGAGTGTCTGGACCAGGCCAACCCATGTAAGCACCTGGTTGTGGCAGATAGATGGTCATTTCCGGAGGGTGGGACTGGACCGTGAATCTGCCTGGGGGGTTTCCCAGCAGGATCCCGAGCTGCTTTGTCGTGTTGTGGGGGCGGCAATGCACTGTACCAGTGCATGCTCCTTAAACTGACCTGAAAGGACAAACTGTCAAAACCGGCTATACAACTGTTGTCTGTAACCTTTAACCCATCTCCCTGTCCTTATTATACCCTGTGTATTCAACCCTAGGGACTTGTAATGGTAGGCTGGCTCGCTGACTGGGGCTGTCTTGTATTTTCATTCCTTTACTTCAACCCACCAACAGAGGGCTTCACTAGAGCATCCTTTGTACACTTAGGTGGCCACAGTTGGATAAGGAATGACTCAGTTGAGCTCTTGGTCTGCTAAGAGCAATTGGATTAACACATTGATTTAAACTTTTACTTAAATATTATATTTTTTTTTTTGTATAATAATTTAAATTTAAGCAATATAAAGAATTAATTATACAACCTGGGTGGATTTATGCAGTCATTCTGTCCCAGATGACATTTCCCAGGTGGTCCAGTTCCTTAGTTACAAATTATATTTCCTTAATCGACAAGTGACAAGGACGATTTCTTGCTGAAGACAGAGATGCTTGGTAAGCATCCAACAGGTAAGCAGATAGCAAGCTCCATTTAACTGTCCATGGTTCCTCTGAAAGTGTTCAAAAGGCAGCAACTGAACCAAACACGCCATTTTTTGCAACAAAGCACCAACTGAACTAAACAAATCTTCCGTACTGACCCCTACTCTCTTTTCTGTTTCTTTTTCCGGTTTCTTTGTAGTGGCAGCCTGCGCCACCACCACCTACTCAAAGCTTCATGATGCTCCAACAATGATGGACGGATTAAAAGGCAGAAGTCTACGTGACCATCATCATCATCATCAAGCCCTTCCGTGAGAATCCTAAATCCAATGAGGACTGTTTCATTTATGTTAGGTAGAATGCCCAGAGGGGACTGGGCGGTCTCCTGGTCTGGAATCCCTACAGATTTTATTTTCTCCAGCCGTCTGGAGTTTTTTGTTTTTTCTGTCCCCCCTGGCCATTGGACCTTACTCTTATTCGATGTTAATTAATGTTGATGTATTTTGTTTTCTTATTGTGTCTTTCATTTTTCTATTCTTTAATATGTAAAGCACTTTGAGCTACTGTTTGTATGAAAATGTGCTATAGAAATAAATGTTGTTGTTGTTGTTGTTGTTGAAAACTGATCTGGCAGCTAAACTGAGACTCTTCTTGAGGAAATTTGTAATAAAAGGTGGCCATTTTCTTTCCCACCATCTCACCCACTTTAAGCCCACACCTGGCTTACTGTGCACCTGCAAAGCGGCTAACACTTTGGCATTTTCACGAAAGACAGGAAAGTTATTGTAGCTGTGTTTTCACAAAATTACCAAAGTTCAGCAGCTTCAATTCAAAAAATGGGATTCAACAAAAGCCTGACGCGCAGAAATGATTCCACAGGCAAAATATCTTCGTTTTTAAAAGTTTAAAAGTTTAGTTAAGTTTTAAAGTGAAACAGTTCACACAAGAAAAATAGCAAAAATGGAAAAATTAATATTAAGAAAAGTTAAATTCTAAGCTTAATCTTGTTATATCTCATATCGTTACTATTTATTTAACATTTCTGAACCATTTCAAAACAGTCAGAAAACTGTATGCTTATCCCATTTCTAAACTTAAAATGGGTTTTTCAAGTCCCTCTTTACTGGGACCTGTTCTAAACAACAACTGAGCTTACTGTCACACTGTTACTCAGTTATAGTAAGAAGGTTCTATCTCTTGCTAACTTATAGGGGGAAAAGACTATACCATAGGTTATGACTATGAAAGAAATGTATTTTCCTTTCAGCTTCCCAGAATACACTTCAATCCTTTTCAGTTTGGCAGTTCTTTCAGGCCTTGGCCTTCTACTGAAAATCAGATTTTTCAAAAGGTTAAAGTTTCCCCCATACAGACCTCCTTCTCTAGTTGTGTTGATTATTGTATTAGATTTGGTAGTAAGTGTGGGCTAAGATCGATTGGTTAGCAACTTAGTTTTGTGATTACTTGTAGGGATGAAAGACATTATGTGATTGTGGGCTGTGTTATCAGAGGGTCTTACTTACTGAATGCAAAGTATGTGTGTAGGCTCTTGTGCTTTACAATACAATACAATACAGTTTATTTTTGTATAGCCCAAAATCACACAGGAAGTGCCGCAATGGGCTTTAACAGGCCCTGCCTCTTGACAGCCCCCCAGCCTGGACTCTCTGAGAAGACAAGGAAAAACTCCCAAAAAAACCTTGTAGGGAAAAATGGGAGAAACCTTGGGAAAGGCAGTTCAAAGAGAGACCCCTTTCCAGGTAGGTTGTGCGTGCAGTGGGTGTCAAAAGTAGGGGGTCAATACAACACAATACACAGAACAGAACAAATCCTCAATACCTAGCTTTAGATAACTGCCAGCTCTTTACATGAAGCGTGCTAATACCAATGCAAATTATTGTTGTGTAAGTTGTGAAATATGCATTATCTATTCAGTTGGTATAATAAATTTTTAAAAATGTGTTTGGTGTGATATACATGTAAATAAAAAAGCGTTTGGTTGAATAATGTACTTGTTCATTCAAAGTGTCTGTAGGTTGGTTCTGGTAGGAGGTATGGGAAAGGGGGCTCAAAGACGTCAGATCTGTCCCTGCAGCAGCATCACCACCACCGACTGCGCCACTGTGCCATCCCCAGAGTTCATTTGATTTGGTTCAATGCCGTTGGTTTTCACTTTTCCGTGTAATGGTTCATCCCACTTGAAACCAGGCCAAAATGGTAGCTACCTGAAAAAACCTCTCAGCTTTATAAGTGTTCTGCTCCATCACTGAGAGTTCAGCCTCTATTGGACATGGATATAAAACTAAAAGAAATAGGTATTTGTGTTCAATTCTATCGTTATTCTTGTAAGTTAAATTACAACAATAAATACAAAACAAACATATAAAAATTGACATATTAATTACACACATTACTCTCCTTAGTTAAAAAAGTCCATCCAACCATCCATTACCCAACCCGCTATATCCACCTACAGGGTCACGGGGGTCTGCTGGAGCCAATCCCAGCCAACACAGGACGCAAGGTAGGAAACAAACCCCGGGCAGGGCGCCAAGCAACCACAGGGCACACACACACACCAGGGACAATTTAGAATCACCAACGCACCTAACCTGCATGTCTTTGGACTGTGGGAGGAAACCCACGCAGACATGGAGAGAACATGCAAACTCCACGCAGGGAGGACCCGGGAAGCGAATTCGGGTCTCCTAACTGTCAATAGGAGCAATGTCCCATGCTATAATTTACATTACAAGAAATTTTATGTAAGTCCCATTCTTAATTTCTAAGAACATTCCACCATCTTGGTACTGTAGTCCAGCATTTTTGAACTCCACCTTCCTTCCATTAAATGGGAATGTGGCTGCTGTTGTTATGACCCCTGCCAGTTCACAAACTAAAAAATGGCGCAGGCCTCAAAACCAAAGAGACCTGCAGGTTCCCAAGGCCGACCTCCCAAAAGAGTGAGACTCACCACCTCTGGCAGTCTGGCCACAGACTCAACATGCAGGCTTATGGCCTACACAGGCCTCCAAAGTGGGGCAAAGGCTTTTAAGCCTCAAACATCAATAAAAATGAGGGGACAACCATGACAGAATCTCTGACTCAAGAATACTAAACAAAGTTTATTTAATAATTGAATTTCTTTTTAAACCCTAACCCTAAAGCTTAAAGCAAATAAATCCAATGAACTCAAACTTAAAAGGTAGAATCTTGGGAAAAAAGCAGGGGTTAAAGGCTTTAAATCCAAATATCCAACAGAAGCAAAAATTTCAATACCACTGAAGTGTTACAACCTCAATTCATGTGTATTTTATGATTTACTGTTGTGTATGTGAGTTTGGAATGATAACTTTTTATATTTTATGTCGTTTCTGTTATTTTTGATTACTGTCCCTTAGGGTTTGCATATGTTCCTTGTTCTTTGTGAGTGGTTCCCCAAAGAGGTGGGCCACACTGACACCCCCACTCCTGAGCCCTCCCTCTATCTTTTAAAGTCAAGGAAATGAGAGCTCAAGAAGCTGATCACAGAAGTTGCTGGCAGGAGTTAAGCTGTTGTGTTTACTGTATTTGGATTTTGTTGGTTTTTTGACTGTTTTACTCTGTTAAATGGATTAAGCCTCTGGATGGTGTTTGGGACTTGTTTGCTTAATTCCTTCCTGCTCTGTTGAGTACCTCTTGTGACTGTTTTTACTTTCTAATAAAATAATCTGGTTGCTGAACCAGAGTTTTTATGGTTTCTTCTGTGTGTCAGGTACTTGAGATTGTTCAGCTGTATAGCCAATGATTTTGGGCCAAGTCAGGCTGGAGCCTCCTGGTGGTGTTCGAGAAGAAACTACTCTGGGTGAGCCTGTTCTTGGCTGGACAGTGAAGATTCTGCCCTACCTTTAAAGGTCTTTTTTGCCAGGACGAAGCTTCCTTTAAAAAACAACAATAACCTGAACTGTCTCCTTTAATACAGCTGAGGCAGTTCTCTAGCTACATTATCAGATGGCTGTGCCTCCATGGGCTTCACATACAACAGGCAGGGCAGAAAACAAGAGACCCCAAGTCAAGAAAACTTAACATAGTACAAAACTGAAAAATAATTGATAATGTATATACAGAAAGTAAACAGAATTAATAACATCTCTCTATTATAGTAAAATTGTTTTCTGTCGTGTCCGCGATATTAAGCCTCCACACTGCTCGCCCAGTCATTACTCCTGCTGCGCACATCCGCTCTCCGCATCACCATGTGACTCTCTCAGTGCTGCTAAGTTGCCCTTCAACGCAGTCGGTTATAATGGCAAGACAGAAAAGCAAATTATCGGTTCAAGAACGTTGAATTTTACATAGAAAAAGAGCTGACAATGAATGTTGAAATAAAAGAAAAGAACAAAAAAGAGATGCATAGAATAAAAATCAAGAACAAAGAGAAACATCCAATGAACGAAAAAGACAAAAATATCCCGAACAATATGTGAACAGAAACGCAAAAAAGCAACGTTGATAGAATGTAAGTTAGTGGACAAAGTGATTCATAATATTGTTTTTGATGAAGTGTTAACGTAATTACATTTTTTATTTACTTTTAATTATGTTTTATTACATTTTATTTTTTAATTTTTACTTTTTACTATGTTTTGTTATTCATCGATATTTACAGTAGACAGTTGTAGTGAAATACTCGAGTAACTGATTTTCTGTCTTCTTATATAATACACTACTGTGGCTGCCATTTGTCTGTCTAGGATTTTAAATTACCTGTAGCTTGCAAACCGTTTGAACTATTGATCTGAAATTTGGTACACATATACTACGTGACGTCTACTATCCACTTTCGGGGTGATGATTAACCTCCACGGTTATTCCTCTTTTTATTTTATTTTATTGTATGATCAACTTTCTGCAGCACGCAGCTGGGTGACCATGCGGCACATGTGTACGGGTGCTGTTCTTGTCAGAGGGGGACATTTTTGTACACTGGGTCATTCCATTTCTCTGTTAGGATAAGAAACATGCAAATATTACATTTAAAGCCCAGCAGATGAACAGGCAATAGATACCCACTGTTTGATCTGAGGCGAGAAGTTAAAGGCAGATTTCCTGGGTTAACCTCTAACTGATTATTGTGATGGCTGGCTACAGGATATCTGTATTTACTGTCTTGCATAAGAGTCACCACTTTGAAGTTTTTTTGGCTGGTTGATATTACAAAGAATACAAAGTTGTGATAACAGAACTGCTCCTTCCTTGGAGGATTTCTGTATTTACCTGACTTGACAATTAACATGTTTGACAATATTGGTTTCTAAACAGCAGATTTGTACTCATTAATGGTTGGTAACAATACATTTTGTTAACTTGTGTTTTCATTATGTGTTAAACCGAGGAAATTTAGATGTGCCATTGTTTAATCTGGTTGTCCAGAACTGATAATTTCAGGGACTGAAGGAGATTTAAGCTCTGGCCAGGAGAAGGCAAAAGGAGGGGACGGTCCACTGAGAATGCTGGGAGGGCACAGGGGCACACAGGGAGACAAGGGTACGTGGCTGGCACGACGTGAGGCACAAGGACGGCAATACTTCCAGGGAGGAAGAGACAGCTCTACAAGGAGATACCAGTTGTGGGTCCAGCGAGAGAGGGAAACCGCATGAAAGGACCCAGCAAAGCTGGCAGACAAGCAATAAGGCGTGCCTAATTCATAGCAATACAAGGAACTCGGAGTGGAAAAAAGGAACAATGAAGAGACGGTGTCAGGGATTCCACAATTTTGACAAAAACGAGTGTCGAGTGTCCGGTGAACAGAGTGCATCCGTGGACAGTTGAACAATTAAGTGTTGGGGTAACACTGAGAACAAACTGCAAACTGAACTCTGCACCACTAAAGGTTGTATCATCCAATTCTTGTTTTTAATGGACTTTTAGAGTGTGGACTGTGTACTTTCTTTTCTAAAAAAGGAATTTCGAACCCGGTATTGTTAGATTTTATTTATGTTCATTTATCTTTTTAATGTACTTATTGTCTGGTGTAATAGAAGTTACTGTTGGTTTTCCTGTAATTACTGTTGTGTCTTTCATTGTGTGTTTACTCACCGCCCAATTTAAAAAAAACTTGTGTGCTATTATTGGTAAATTTCATGAGATCCCAGTCCCTTAGTAAAACTGGGTGGCATAGTCGGATAGTTGGATGGTGTCTAAGTTAGATTACCTGTAAGTGTGACCAGAGACCTGTCACATTCTCATTCCCTACCACCTTCGCCGTCACTTCCTCTTCATATCTTAAATCATTCTTGAGGCAGATTGAAGGCTTAAGTGCCAGCTAAAGTGAGAAAAATAAGGAAAATGTACTAAGTAATTGCAACACAAACACTGAGTTAATCTGTTTTAATATAAAAAGATGCCGACGAAAGAAGAGAAGAAGTGGGCCGCTAGGGTGGAGGAAAGAAGAGCTGCTCAGGAAGGAGCAAGCGCATCAACCTCTGAGCAAATGAATGCTAAACAGAGAGAGAGAAAGACGATGAGAAACTAGGAATGCTCAAGTCAAGTGTATTCACTGCACGCTATCGTTATAGGAGTGCGTCGTTACTGGTCTATAATAACTAAGGACCAAACCGTTTTCCTCTCGCCCCCCACATACTCTTCTATATATTCTTTAAATACAATCGCTTTCTCTAATGAATGTGTATGTCAATGCCTATGAGTGGCTCAGCCATGTGATAGCAGACGCCCAGCACCTTCCCCCCAAGGATTGGTGAGTGAAGCGAGCAGAGGGTGGAGCTCCCTAATAATACTACAAATAATACTTAAAACTACAGCAAAAGAATTAAATTAACAAAAAACAAACTGGAGCCAGAGTTGTAACCCTGGCTGGAAGATAGCAGGTGTCGTCTTCCATACTAAAACATTAGGAATTCGCTCAGGGAGTTGCACCCTCCATCTTTCCGTAGAGAGATATTGGAAAAGCACCGAGTTCAACCACCATGTTAACGGAGATCTCCATCAACCAGGCTGTCAACTGTGGAAGGGCTTCTTCCACAGCAACTCTCTTTCTGTTGGCCTTGTAGCACTCTCTGCTTCACTTACAAAATGAATTTTACTTTGTTTCAAATAATAATTATCTTCCCTCTGTAGAAGCAGAAATCATAGAGGTTTCTCTGTCAATTTTAAGCTTCAACCACCATTAAACATCTGTTCAGTATCTCGGTCAAACAAAATAAACTCCCCCAGAATGAGATCCACCAGCGCAGAACACTGCAGACCTTCCCACATAATCAGCATCTCCTATTAGGCAGCAGTTAATTATCAATTAAACTTTAAAGATATAATCGCTAATTACATTCTTTTTACATTTAGGGACATGGCTTCAACTGAATTCAGCTTCCCTCCAATTGGTACAGCAAGATTGATTTTTGGCTGAACCCACCCAAGGAATATACAAAGAATAACAACAACATTTATTCCTTTGGAGAACTTTGGGTAAGACCTTAAAGTGTAGGAAATGAGAGAAAGAAGGAAAAAGCCCATACACCTTAAAAATTCAAACTCCACAAAGCCAAACAAAGAGATCCAAAGCAATGCTTAAAGTCTTACACAGAAAATTCTTCAAATTTAAAAAAGACTTTCAAATTTAGAAGCTACCAAAGAGCTGCAAGTCAAAACCAGAGCAAACAGGATGAAGGCTGAGGCCATAGATGGCTTTTATAGTCCTCTCAGGTGGTGGCTGCACTTGAAACAGTAACTTCTAATGGTTGGCCCACACTTAGAAAATCCAAATAAGAGACATGAAGGATTGGGGTGAAACACAAAAAGAAAATATAAGCAGTGAGAAAGTGGGGATAAATGAAAGATACAAAAAAGTATAGATGAAGTGCACCGCACCTCTGTAATCCTCACCCATTGAATCCATATATTCCATAGATGCAGAGAGCCAGTTTCAAATTTCAAATAAAAGGTTCATTTGACTCTTTTCAAATGATTCATTCATTATTTTAAAAAGTTATTTCTTATCCAGTTTGGACATGCAATTCTGGGAAGAATCCCAATGGTTACAAATTTCTTCTGTTTCCCAATTATTGAGGGCAATGTGCTCTGTGAACACTGGAAGATCTACACAAGGTTTGATACCCTTGCCTTCATTTATGCCTCACCACAGTGTGGCCCTCAGACAAGGGATCAATTGGAAGGCTGCCGGTCACCAGAAGTGACTCTGCTCCATTGGGTCATTGAGTGAGGCCCTTAACCTGCAATTGCTTCATCCTGGGTATGACGTTAACCTCTACCCAGCCCTGCAAGCAAGGGAAAATTTGGGAGTTGGTGGTAGGACTGGCACTCCTGCTACCGTAAAGTGTAATGCTGATGTGTCACCCACTGCACTCGAGTCCCAATCCAGGTGCTTCATTGCGTGGTGGGTGCAGCAACACACAGTATCAGCACATGTTTCCAGCCTGCTCCCAACAATTTTATCACGGGGGTCTGCTGAGAGTTCTTGGTTTAGCCTTTAGTCCTGATATGCAGCATGAATTATGGAACCTCATATACTCAGGTACGTGTGTGCTTTTCAACATGATGTCCAATCAATTAAGGCCACAGGTAGACTCCAAACAAGTTCTGGACACATCTAAAGCAAAATTAAAGCAAACAGGATACACTTGTGCATGATCTGGAGTGCCACAGCAAAAGGTCTGAAAACTTACATGAATGAAAGGTTTCATATTTTTGCTGTGTCCAGCCGGAGGTGTTAGCTCTGTAGATTGACTAGATTCAATGTCAGGAAATGCATTGTTCCTCCTCAAAGCCATAATGGCAACAGAATAACCATATCAACAAAAAAAAAACAATGGCAAAGCTTAAACGTCAGCATCTTCATGGTCACAACAGTGAGAAGGTGTACACGGTGGGTCTTGTAAATGTAAGCTGTAAATAAATAGTCTGAGTGCCTATTGAGCTCATTATACAGCTGCACTGATCCAGAGCTTATACTGGCATCATGGGAAAAAAAGGCAGGAGTCAACTATGGGTGAGTGCGTTCACATACACAGCAGGCCAACTCAGATGTGTCAAAATCCACACAACCCATCCGATTTGGGGATATGGAGAAGCAGAGCTCTGCAACAAAAAATGAAAAACTTTGAGGTTAGGTTTATGGAGAATCAAAGCAGCAGCATGGTGCTACCTAAACATAACAATTAGTTCAATTCAGGATGACATCAGGTGTAGTCCATCACAGGGCTCTGTCACACACATACGAGTAGGAGGGAGCTGTATAGACCAAGTGAAGCATATTTCCCCGCCACCCCCGCTAAACCTTCTTCTGTTGTCTCTGCAGACCAAAAATGGGAAAACCTATCTGATTGGACTTTGAAGACGTCACTTACGGTTCTGAGGCCCAGAAGCACATCACTTCTGGTTTATGACATCACTTCTGGTCTTTCCATTTAAAGCTGCCATATTTTCAACCTTTCAACAGTTCAGTTACAGACTACAACCGATGCACATCAGTGCTATTTCCAAAGCTAGGGAAATTATACGCGTGGCTGCCTCAAATCTTTTTGTGTGTGTCGAGTCTAATCATTTCACAGTGGCCCATTCATTCACACTCACATTGGGCCAATTTCAAGTCACCAGTTAGCCTAACTAACATCGCTGTGGATTTTGTAGCTACACAGAAATTTGAAGCCAGGACAATGTTTCTCCTACAGTGTCATGCTGTCATAGAAGTTAACATCCTTCTATATAAAAGCGGTCGGGATTGTCCTTCCGTCCCGTAAGTGCTACGCAGATGCGGAGTTCCACACGCCCGTCCATTTTGCAATGCACGATGGGATTTGTAGTTTCGTTTTTCCAGGTAAAAGATGATTTTCTACTCCAGACTGTGCGATATCTTCTTCTTCTTTCTTACTATATAAAAGCGGTCAGGATTGTCCTTCCGTCCCGTGAGTGGAAAGCGTAGCTGTATTCCGCTTATCACAGACTTACTACTTGCAGCTTACGGTATGAAGCGACATGATGTGAGCAGAGTTCTGGTGCTCCCATCGTTCCCTTCCTTTTGTGCGCAATGCGCTGGAAAAATAGACAAAATTATGTCTCTGGAAATAATTAATGTTGATGGAGTACAAATGCCTCACCACGTAGTAAATATCAGGGGGGTTCAAAAGGGCGACCTCAATATAGAAAAAAAGTTTAAATTTCATCACAAAAATAACAGAAACTACGAGTATTAAAGTAATACCGCTCAAATGCAATATAACCAAATGAATGAGTTTGTATAAAATATCAAATTGATCTACATATTGAATTGCCTTAAGAAGTGGTCAACTTAAAAGTCGGTCGCCTTAAAAGGCGGGTCAGCCTAGTATTAATTAAAATATGAAATATATATTTTTTTATATTACAAAAAGTTTGAATTCTCCCATGACTACATTTTCCATCACACTTGCATGGTACGACTTGAACAGCGAAGTCCCCACACTGTACTCTGTAAATTGCCAAGTGGGCACCGTGCCTTGTCCTTGATGTGTGATACTCTCTAAGTTTTGGTAGTGTCTTAATGATGGGCCTACTTTTTAAGTATGTCTGTCCTTACGTTTACAAGGGAAAGTGGAGAAAGATAACCAGTGCAGCATCTTGAATTGTTTATTTATTTTTATTTTTGCAATTTTGTGCATAAAATCAAACTGATGCCTAAAATGAATTATCTCTGAAAGAGATTCCTTCACACCAACAATAACAGAAAGACACATGAAGCAGGTTGACAGTGGTTTGTATATCTGATATGTGATGAATCCTCATATGGGCACTTTTAGAAACTGTTTATTTTCATACATTTTGGAAAAACATTTCACATGATCGATTTATTGCATTTATTGGAAGGTGGTGTCACTGCGGCTCCACTTTGGGAGATTTCTTGCTGCCACTTTATGACGCTTTCTGAAGGCTTTGGCCATACTGTTTACTATGACTGTGTTGTGCAGTGTCATCGGGATGAGCCTATAAAAAGGCAGTATTACCCAGCAGTTAACTATCCATGCTTTTGATCCAATAAAAAACTCAATATAAAGACTGCCTTCAGTTTGTGAATATCAGTAGTTAGTTTGAGGCCCTTTTGCTCTGAGTTATTTTAACTCCAATTTCTGGTTTTGTATTTTTTTGGTTTAGACGTTTACTACAACTTGTACTGCAGCCTGTTTTTTTAACGTTTGTTTATGACAACGACAAGCCCTGAGGTGAGTGAAATATCACGAGACAAGGGGTTGATATGCGGTAATAGTCTCTTTCGGCAGACAAAAAGAAGAAATATAATTCACCTTACATACTTCCGGGATCCCAAGATGGCTTCCAAATGTCACTTCTGCTGCTGACTCTCCATGATGATGTCACTTCCGGCATCACATCACTTCCGGCTCCTGATGATGACGTTGCTTCCATCTGACAGTTATGATGTCATCTCCTAACAACTCATTTCTGTCAGCCATTTTTTCACTGTATAAAAATGCAATCTTTGTCATGTACCATTGTCAATTGCTGTAAAATATCATAATCTTGCCTTTATTTGCATTTATTGTCCATTGGACATTATACAGGAATGGTCCCCAACTCTTTTTTCTAGTTGTGGAACTCGTTTTATATCACACCCTTTTCTTGGGCGTCCCTTTTGCTCTCTTAATAAACAATTTTAAAACACCTAGGGCCTCATGCATAACGCTGTGTGCAGAATTCACACTATAACATGGCATACGGACAAAAGCAGAAATGTGCGTATGCACAAAAATATCCTGATGCATAAATCTGTGCATTTTCCAACTTCCACGTTCTTCTGCTCCATAAATCCCGGTCATTGTGAAAAGTAACGCGAGTGAATGCTCCTGCTGCCACTCCTCAACTCCTCCCAGAATTGTGCATCTTTGAATATACAAATCAATATAAATTGCCCTTAAGCTCAGCATTCTATGAAAAGACAATGGCAAAAGCACAGGGGAAACCAGAAGAATTTCAGCGAATACCAAGTGGAGGCAAGGAGAAATGTACTATTTTTTGGTTTAAACAGTGGTATAAACAACAAAGGAAGTTGATCGAGTAACATAGAGTATCAAAGAAACTTGAAAGTTCAAGTTCACAAAGTCACAAAGTGTCTGAAATAAATAAGAAGTGGTCAAATTTCACAGTCGTTGTAAGAAGGCGAGTCGTAGCCCACCATCATGAATGTCATATGAAAGCTTATTAGGGTACAGAGAAAAGAAAAAAAATATTGACACAGTGGAAAAAAAAGCTTGAAATGTCTACTTTAATCTTGAAATTTCCACTTTAATGACAAAAAAAACTATGTGATTAAAGGAGAACATCATGAACTTCATCTTAAAATTGCTTAATTTACAAGTTTCTCAGATACAAAGTTAAATGCTCTATGTGTGTGAATCACTACGTGCTTCCGTTCTTTCTCTTCCTCCGACAAGACGCAGAATCCATCACATTTGTGATATTACAGCTCACTGAATAATTTAAATGCTAAAATGTATACTTGATATCATTTTCTTGATGATAGGAATTAAAGCATGTTATTAAACATGGGAACACGGTGGCGCAGTAATAGCAACAAGCTAATCATGCCCTGTGCAGAGATTGTTCTTGCCTCCTGCAAGATGCTTGCTGCGCCGTGTGCGACCTTCGATGAAATACTTTATTGCAGCAGTACTGTCTGTTTCAAACGTACTAACCCCCGATTCCTGTCCTTCCTTTTCTTTCTCCAAGTAACCAATCACCACACAATCAGCTCTGTAATAGACGTTAAGCCATCTGTAAGCTTAGAGCACCGATTCTTCAAAACTTTTAAGGAACATTGAAATATCTTTGTAGTAGATATTTAATTATTCTATCCATCTATCCATCCAGGGTTGCGCCAATCCCAGAAAGCATAAAGCATGAGGCAGGAACAATCTCTGAACGGGGCACCAGCTCATCACTACCACTGTTCACCATGTCCTCACATGTTTAATTATTAACAATATAGATTATTTAAATGATGTTAACATTTTATCTGTATAATGTAATAAACATGCTTTACTGCATTTAATCTTAAAAATGATATCAAGAGCTCCAAGAAGATAACACTTGGAAATCTAAATCAACTTAGAAGCCAGTCGTCATCAACTGTAAATACGCTATTTATAAAGTGACTCAGGTTGTGCAATATTAGAACTGTATCGCAAGTTTACAGTGAGGTGATTGTACTTATAAGTACAGACAGCTCTACAAGGAGCAATTGATTGAGTGTGTTTATAGTTCTTGGGATGAAACTGTTTCTGAACTGCGAAGTCCCTACAGGAAAGGCTCTGAAGTGTTTGCCGTACTGTATAGAAGAAGTTCAAATACACTGTGCACATGGCTGAGACAGCGTGTGCTTGATGTTGTACCCTGAAAATCCGATCAGCTGCTGTAGAGCTGTGATTCCACACTCAGATACAGTTGGTTAAATACTCAGGGGTGCACTGTGAATAACAACACTAAAATAGTGATGGTATTTAGAATAGATTGGCCATTCAGCGCACCATTATATGATTACGGGTTGATTACAATGAGATGCCTAAAACTAATAAATGATATGTGGTTATTTCCAGAGCATTAGATAAAGCAGCATCAGGGATGTGGATCTAAAAAATAAAGGGAAACCACTCAGGAAGAGTAGCACTGCTTTGACGCTGGGTGCCGCCAGTTTGTAAAACTGGAGAACTTGTGTACGCAAGGGATTGAGCTAGCATGAAAATGTGCGTGACTTTACGCCAAGTTTAGTTTTTATACATCACAATTTGAGTGTGGAAACAGGCGTACACAACATTTTTGTATGTACGCACTGTTTATTCATGAGACCCCTGATGTCCATACTAGATGTGACTTAGGAGTATGCCATGTTCTCCCGGAACAGTAGCTATCGAAGGCTGACACTTTGTTTAGAGAGAGAAAAGTGAGGCTTAGGGACAGGAAAAAAGATTATAAGATGTCTTAGCCTGGATAATAGTTAGGCACTGGTGGTCACCACTGGGTAAACTGGGGCCAGGTAATCCTCAATAGTGTGAGCCCAAGGGGGACTTGCAAGTGATCATTACTCTGTAGCAGTGCCACTGCGGTAAGAACTCCATTTCCCAGTAGGCCAAAGGGGATCACCAAAATTGGATGATGGAAGCAGGAGCAGGGATTGCTGGGGATGAGAAAGGACAGCAGGAAAGTGTATAAGAGGTCCCGGCAGAGCAATGAGAGATCTGTGTTTTTGTGTAACCTGTCTGACGTGTCTACTGAAAAGTCGATTGTGCCCTGAATCGTGAATGGACTGTTTCATGCCTACCTGTCATGTCTATAGTGGAGGATTAGTCGACGTGCGTCTTCAAAAGGACCGCTCCTGCAAATCTCACCCCTCACCGCTCAGGACTACCAGTAGGACTGTTAAATTAATTTATTTATTACGGAAGCTGTTCATGGGATTGTCATCTTCACACGAAACCATTTCATCCGATTTTGTGTTGCTTTATAAGGACATTGTCGTGAGTGTTTATTGTTGTGGTTCATTGTTGTGTTAAAATTGTATCACCATAAGAGAAAGGGGTGGTTTTTCTGATTGTTGTTATTTTGTATTGGGTTTTCCATCTAATATATTATTTATTCATTCATTGGCTTTGTGTCTCTGCCTGTGAGTGCATGCGGGTCGGGCCAAGGCTGGGTGCATCCCTGGAATCCCCACCAAAAAAAATATATAAATCACCGGCTTATTGACGGTGTGAATCTTAGCAGCACTGGACCACTACAGCCCTTCTGTCTACCTTATAAAGGTTACTCCTTCTAATTTGGAAACAGATAGGGCCATGTAGTGTCTTTAAGGGACTAGGCAGATGAAGAATGCCTGCGAGTTCCAGAGCTTTAAGAACAAAAGAACACACCGATGTGCAGGAACATCGGGGGTCACTAGAGGGAACTGTAATCTGGAAACCCATCAGCCTGGAACCAATTCTAGACCTGTCCAGATGTGACCTCAGGAAGGAGATTTAAAGTCACATTAAGGCCAGAGGCACATTAGGTTGTGGTTGGAGTAGCGGACACTACAAGCAATTAAATGGAAGACCAGAAAATGTCTCTCCTCTTGAAAGAAAATACAACATACTGTCTGAAAACATGCTGAGGGTTAGTCCAAACTAGAGCCAAAAATCAACGTTACTTTCTTATGGATTCCTCTAACATATGAAAAAAAATGAACTATTTGAGAGTTCTTTGGTTCAAACCAGCATTATTAAAAGTGACAACATCAGATGTCGTGACAGTGTCCAAATTTGTGATTAGTAATGGACATCATTTCTACAAACAACCCTGGGCCATGGCCACAAGACAATCTCACAAATAAGATTTGACCACAGTGAAAACAAAATTCAAAATGGTGCAGCTGTGATGTCACCATTGCTATAATAAAATTGTTCAAAATGTGCACGTTATCCAGAAAAGAGACAACATCACAAAGCATGGATCCTAGAGTCAGAAGGACAGCTGGGATGAAGGCTTAACTAGTAGGAGGAAGTTCAGAATGAGGAGAGATGGGAGGTTAGAATATAGGTGACCAGTACTTATGAGGTGGCTCTATGAATGGGTCATATCACCTGGCAGATTGCTGGCATTACATTCAGGCCCACAGGTTTGCTGTTTGGTCCTGTGTTTGTTTTGTATTTTGTTTCTTTTCTTATTTCCATCCTTTCCTTGTATCTTTGTTAATAACAATGCTGTTGTGATGTGGGATTTTGCATATAACTTGATAAATGTTTTGTATGTCTTTATTTATAATTTAGGCAAACCAAGTGGTGAGAGGTATTCGTGTTTGCACCCCTACCCCCTTTTTACGACTGTCTCTTTGTAATTTTATGACAGGATTTGGGGGGAATGTGTCTTAAACCAGTTTGATGAGTATTTCTCTGCTAAAGTCTTTGTCTCATTCCCCATACAAAGCCAGGTTAGCTTAACATATGGTCTTGGAGGGGGTGAGGTGTTAAATGTACTATTTCTCTCTTTGGTCTGAGATATGGCTGTTTGGAATTGGCTTGTCTCAGAGGCCTTTAAGTACCATGATGTCCTATTGGTTCTAGGAATTTGAGAAAACATCTATAAATGTACTTGCTCAACCACATTCTCTCTCTCTCTAACCAACATATGATGAAGAAGCATCTCTCTTGCTAACCTGTGATGATGAAGACAACACAATGAAGAGCACAGCTCAGCAGCCATATTGAACAGACATGTGGCTGAAAGCTGAGCACCAACGATGCCTTAACTAGAGACATTTTAAGTAACTACAAGTCTGTGTGCCACCTGAATTACACATCACCATTTGATCAGGTTGTATGGTCGCCAATATTCAAATGTACTTTGCATTTTGTTATTATTTAGGAATATTATCAGTAATACATTATTTTATGTGTAACTTAACTCCTGCTTGTCTTTTTACTACATCTAATTGCCTGAGGTTATAGATATAGAAGGGAAGGTGGTAATAAGTTATATAAAATAATATCTTATAAACAGTGGTAAGTCTGTGATATTAGGCATTCTAAGGCTACATATTAATAATACAATAGGGGAAAGTAGAGCAATATATATATATTACTCTACCAAGATAAAACAAATGCCAATTTTGTTTGCTTTTGTCCTCCATTGTTTGTTTTGGATACAAAGCAGTAGGACACCCTCCTATCATAAGGCATCAATAACTGCCAATTATTTTCTTTTATTTCCTAGAGATAGTCCTCCACAAGTTACCCAACTAAATAATACTTTCCTGTTCTAAACAGCTGCGGTGGGCTGGCGCCTTTCCCGGGATATGTTTCCTGCCTTGTGCCCTGTGTTGGCTGCGATTGGCTCCAGCAGACCCCTGTGACCCTGTAGTTAGGATATCGCGGGTTGAATGATGGATGGATGGATTTTCTAAACAGAAGCTTATTTATATTCCACAAAAATAAAATTGTGGACCTAAAAAACTACTACCTTTCTCATTTTTTCAGAAAAGGGTGTTATTCCATTTCTCTCAAAAAACCCCTAAAAACTATCAATTTCAAATAATAAAATACAAAACAAAATTATTTTGATCATATTGTATCTCCTGAGGCAATGTTTTGTTTCCAGTGTGGCCCTGAAATGTACCAGAGTCCTGCCAACTACACTAATTACTGGAGGTTTTTTGTTTTTTTTTACTGTCAGGTAAATAATTCAATCTGAGTTATTTTAGAAAATTTATTTCCAGGCATGCAAGTGAAATTTTTGTATGTTCAAAAGTGACTCAGTAACCTTGAGCTCAGGTGAACCCATCCCAATAGTACACTCTTTGTAGCCACTGCAAAAATAATAATATAATGAAAGCCACATAGTAAAATGTTTTTATTATGGCCTGCTCTTAAATTCACAGTTAAGGACAGAAATAAGTCAGAATGACTTACTTAAGGCAGACATTACTGTTCCCAGTACTCAGAGACATTGACAATGCAAGAAGTACAAATAAAACATTTCACATTGTCTTTGTGGCGTGTTTTACAGATTGTTATTCTTGTTAGAACTGCTTTAGTGACATCGTCATTTTTGCTCTCAGTTTTCTGTTGACCCCTTACCCTCCATTATGTCCTGCAAGGACAAGCCTCCTCCTAAAACAGGACACTCAAAGATGCTGCGACCATTAGAGCCACAGTCGACTGAGAGGATTATAAAAGACTCTAATCTACCATAGTTTGGTGTAATGTGTGACATGCAGCCGGGGTCCTTGCCCAATGGGATGCTTCTATACTGGAAGGGCCGGAGGAGGGAGTGTACCCAGAGTATTACCTTCCCCGGAGCACTAGGTCACAGCCCCCGTGGGTTGCAGTGGTGCCTAGGACTCCTGCAGAGCTCCATGGGAGTTGGGGTTTGGTGCAGCCCTGTTGGGTTCCATGGGCTCCTCCAGGGGGTGCTGCAGCTACTGCTGAGTCTTTGGTGGAAGCACGGCCATAAGTGCTGCTGGAAGACGGTCACAAGCACCTGGAACACTTCCGGGTACCTTATAAAAGGAGCTAGCGGCCACTACTCGGGGAGACAGAGTCGGGCAGGAGAAGACAAAGCTTGCCAGGAGGAGTGAAGGTGAAGAGAGAGAGAAGAAAAAGAGAGAAGGAAGAGAGTTTAGTGCTGGACTGCGCTTGTGCTTGTGTCTGCGCTGTACAGATGGGAAAAGGGGGAAGACGTAAAAGAAAAAAAAAATAAAACGTGTGCGTTACACTTGTGTCTTGGTGTCTGTTGGGTTTGGGGAGCAGGAGTGCCCTCCACATGCCACAAGTAGTATTAGTACATTTTGCTATTGCTTTTGACCTATCTTTCTTTGTGTTCATCCCTAGTGAGACATATTGTTTTATACTTTGTGCTTTATCCTTAAGCGAGACAGTTCAGGTGCTTTCACAATGTAGCTTTTGGGCCAAAGCCAGGTCCCTCTGATCTTAGGTTTGTATGATTAGCATGAAAGCTGTTTTCTGTATTTGATTATAAACTAAGAAGCAATGCTTGGGTCTGCAGTACAGTTTATGTAACCTTCAATAAGGTCTGCTTCAATGAAAGCAAGTGGACTAACTTGTAGCTACTATTTTGTCTGACTGTGCTATTATTTTCTTTTATCTTTGTTAGACAATCCTCTGCTCATAACTTCAATTTTAGCCACCAAGGATTGCGTTTGGTTGACAGAGGGTGTAAAATGACACAGTGCAAGTGAAATAGCCAAGACATGTCCAGTTTTAGCATGTCTCCTCAAAAAAGCTCCTTGTTTGGACCACTCTCATCTGACAGGTGTCTGGTCACACTTACAGGTATTCTAACATAGGCACTGTTAAAATATCCGACTACACCACCCAGTTTTTATTAAGAGACTGGGAACTCTTGAAAGTTAAAGAAAGCAGCACACAGATTTCTTTAAATTGGTAAATGGCCTGTATTTGATATAGTGCCTACTAGAGTTCAAGAACCCCCCTAGGCGCTTTACAACACAACAGTCATTCACACACACATTCATACGCTGGTGATGATAAGCTACTTTGTAGCCACAGCTGCCCTGGGGCACACTGACAGAGGCGAGGATCCCGAACACTGGCGCCACCAATCCTTCCGACCACCACCAGCAGGCAAGGTAGGTTAAGTGTCTTGCCCAAGGACACAACAGCTGCATTCTCATGCCAGGAGCGAACCTGCGACCCTCCGATTGCTGGACAAACCCGCTCTACCGACTGAGCTACTGCTGCCCTTTATTGGGTGGTGAGTAAGCACACAATGAAAGACAAGGCCGCAGTTTCAGGAAAACAACAGTAACTTGTATTACACGAGACAAAAAGATAAAACATAAGAATCGAACAATATCAGAAACATAAACCCTTTTTAAAATAAAAGTCAGTTAACAACATGAAGTGGAGGATGCTACCTGTAGTGGTGTAGAGTCTTGTTTGCGCACTGTGTTACCCCAACAATTAATCGTCCAACTGTCCACGGATGCACTCTGTTCACCAGATGCTTGTTTCCCCGACAGAAGTTTTGCCAAATTGTCAGATTCCTGTCAGCGTCTCTTCCTCGTGGAGTGAACATTCTCTTTTCCCCACTCTGGGCTCCCAGTGTCGACCTAGGCACACCCGCTTCACGTCTGCCAGCTCTGCTCAGTCCTTTCTTGTGTCTTCTCTCTCTCATTGGACTCACAACCGACGTCTCTCTGGTGGGACAGTCTCTCCGTCCCTGGAGGTAGGTGTTGCCATCCGTGTGCCTTGCGTCTTGCCAACCATGTACCCTCATCTGCCAGTGAGCCCCTGTGCACTGTCCCTCACCCTATGTCTTCTTCTGCCCAGAAGTACAAAGCTCCTTCAGTCCCTGCCTAGATCAACATGACGATGGATTTAACAATGGTACATGTTCATTTCCTGAGCTTGACAAATAATGTAAACACGGGTTAAACAAAAAGTATTGTCACCAACTATCAAGGCGTACTAATCTACTTAGCTTCATTATTAAATTAAATAACTTAAGTATATTAAGCCATTCTGGGAGCATTCTTGTTTGATTTTGGTATTCCCATAAGGGAAACTAGCCATAATAATTTTGAGGCTTATGATAACTAGGTGATGAGCATATATCAGACCCAAATTGTTGAAGATTTCAGTGGGCCTGATGTATCAATCAAGCATTTCAAGTATGTCCCATAAATGTATAAGAATGGCCAGAGTTGTATTAACCTGATCAGATGAAGTTCCTCAGTTAGAGAGACATTAAGGGTATTGTGGATTATTGCCAAGCCTCAACTCCAATCATTAATCGATAAAAGTTAGAGTCCTCAGTGTTAAGCCAGAAAATGCCAGACAACACTAGTTATAATGCAAAAAACATTCCCAGAGAGTCTTGAAAAGTAAGTGGCACTACATCTCTTGGATGTTATTGACCGGTCAGTGAAAGCTGGCTTGGAATGATTGGACTGGTAGATGAATGGCTTCCAATAAATATAGCTGAAGGCTTCCGGGGACATACCATAAATTTACACAAGCTCTACTATTTCACTGGACTCTGACAAAACCCCTAGACATCGCCTGATTAAAAAAGAGACAAATGTTCTTGGAAGGAGAGAGAGGAGCCTTCCCAGACTCTGGGTTGTGAGGGACTGAGGTCTAGTCTGGTAGCTGCAGATGAAAGAACAAGAGTAAACCCTGGATGGGGTGCCAAGACTTACGCACACACACACACATTCACACACTCACTCACACTGAGCCAGTTTAGAGTGAATAGTCGGCGTAACCTGCATGTTCATGGGATATTGTCATGTTTTAGTCAGGGTCTCAACAGGTGTTGTCATCTTCCTTTAAATATCTAGAGGTGGGCAGTGTGGTGTAGTGGTAAAGGCTTTGGACTTTAAACCCTTACATTGTGAATTCAAATCCTGCCACTGACACTGAGCAAATCCACTTCACCTGCCTGGGCTCCAATTGGAAAATGAAAATAACAAAGAAATGCAACAAATTGTATCTTAAATGTTGTAAGTCACTTTGGATAAAGGTGTCAGCCAAATAAATACTTTGTTATCTGCTATGTTTTAAAACTTTTTTCGATTATTAATTATATAATTATGCATTGTGTTCATTTTTGTGCTTGTCTGTTTAGTCATGTGCCCTGTCCCCTTTATGTTGGGTTTCAGGGGGCACAGCAGAAGTATAGCTATGTGCCTATTTATTCCAGGCAGTGGATCACATTATTATGTTACAGTCAGGGTTTGTTCCTTATCTCATGTTTATTTTTTGTTTACTGTTGGTTTTGTATTTTTTCATGAAGTATGTAAGTTTAGTTAATATTATTTTTTTATTTATTATTTATGGATTGTGTATTGTAATAAAATAAATTCACTCTGAGAAATGCCACAATTGCCCCGTATAATGTCTGTTGGACCAGACAAAAAAATGAGTGAAAAATGTACCAAAAAACCAGAGCATTTGACACCGTACACTGGTTACATGAGGATTTTTATACTAACCGGTGGCAGGAAGTGATTTAATAAAGGAAATGACATCAATGCAGACAGACGGAAGTGACGTCATCACAGGAGAGCCAGAAAGTGACGTCATCTATGGTTTTCAGAGATGGGATTGTTGTGTAGTGGCCATTTTGTGGGACCGGAAGTGCTAAAGGTAAGTGTATGAAATTATTATTTGTCTTGTTTGGCTCTTTTGAAAGGTGAGAGAGAGGTATTAGTACTCATAATCTGTTTAGTGTTGTCACTCACCTTAGTGCTTGCTGGTTGCCTCCTAAACACACGTGTGTGACAGTATTATGAGGTGGCCAAAAAGGTTTGGGACTCCAGCTGGGTAGTCCCTTTTAATCCTTTCGAATTTCTCAAATTTAAACAGGTGCCATCTTGTAATACTCAATATAAGGCAAGCAAGAACAAAATCAAAACTACTATAGTGCTTGGTAACAGCAAACAAAACAACAGAAAGTATCCCCAGAGCTTTCACTCTCCATCAAGATAAGATGACTTAGTGGAGGCACCTGGTCTTTTTATAATGGGAGGACTGGAATCTAATTTCCTTTACTGGGAGGTTTCTGGGAGCTGTGGGGAAAAAGAGAACAAGTTTAGCGACAGCACCCCCTCTCGCCCTGATGGGTTACCATTTACCTCAAATGAACCTTCAAGGAGATCCTCAGATGCACATGCATGACACTATGAAAGTCTGAGTATGTTCCTCTTCTTCTGTGGGTGGAACCTCAAGAGGCGGAGCCACGATTTCATCACTGCTGAGGGACTGCCTTCAGTCTGTAAATTTCAGGCTACTGTATGAGTCCATCAGAAATTCAGTGAGGTTAACGGAGAAGTGTTTTTATTAGGATTATTAGTTTGACTTTTTTTCTGGATTTCTGAATTTTTCTATTTTGTTTGAATTCTAAGTATTGTACTGTGGGTTTGGACTGCTGGGATTTGGAGCACTCTTTAGGTAAATAGTTTAGCCTTATTTTGCCTTTTTCGTTTATTTGTTCTCTCTTTATTTATGCAAATAAATTCGGTAACACTTTATAATAACTGCACACTATGAAGCATTAGTTAAGCATGACTAAATACTTTGTTCATCATTTAGAAAGCATCGCTTCCACATTAATTGGCATTAGCAACCACTTTAGAAATGCCATTATAAATGCTTTAGTACTGATCACAAAGCATATTTATAATGTCTTAGATAACTGCATTTACGATGCTTTATTAATGATCAATTAATATTTTTCAAAGAAGTATTAAATTACATATAAACCAGTTATGGAGAGGTTGTGAGTGGTTCATAAGATCATTTACAAAGTGTAAGTAAATAACTAATAAACTATTTAAATGTACATCTAGTTGTTTAGACATACTGATACTGTGTTAACAAATGCTTTATAAACACACATCCCTGATATAAATCATTAATTATTTAGATAGTTAAAAATCATTTGGTACTTGCTAGTTAACTATTGTTGTGAGCTAATCTAAAGTGAGGACTACTTATGTTTTGTAAAGCATTTAGAAAGGAGATTTAAAGGCTCAGTTATGGTCTCAGCAGACAAAAGGAAACAGCACAGATTAAAAAAGAACATGCAAATATTTATTACAAAGAATGTAACTTCAACTCAATACTTGATATGAAATAGAAAAATGAAACTCTGCAATCTCATGTAAAAATTTACAAAAATACACAAAATATATTACCAAATGAAGAAAAATATCAAAATATGCTAACATAGTAAAAAGGTTTCTTGTAAAGGTAAACATGGTCGTACAAGTACAAAAATTTAAATTCTACATTTCAAACTCAATAGGTACAATTAGCAAAGACTGAAAAACAAATATACTCAACAAATACTTGTATTGTAATATATATATAAATTAGTAGAATTAAAGGAACACTTTTTAATCAGAGTATAGCATAACGTCAGTGAAACTTATGGGATATTAATCTGGTCAGTTAAGTAGCAGAGGGGGTTGTTAATCAGTTTCAGCTGCAGTGGTGTTAATGAAATTAACAACAGATGCACTAGAGGGGCAACAATGAGATGACCAGCAAAACAGGAATGGTTTAAGAGGTGGAGGCCACTGACATTTTTCCCTCCTCATCTTTCCTGACTGTTTCTTCACTAGTTTTGCATTTGGCTACAGTCAGTGTCACTACTGGTAGCATGAGGCGATACCTGGACCCTACAGAGGTTGCACAGGTAGTCCAACTTCTCCAGGATGGCACATCAATACGTGTCATTGCCAGAAGGTTTGCTGTGTCTCCCTGCACAGTCTCAAGGGCATGGAGGAGATTCTAGGAGACAAGCAGTTACTCTAGGAGAGCTGGAGAGGGCCATAGAAGGTCCATAACCCATCAGCAGGACCAGTATCTGCTCCTTTGGGCAAGGAGGAACAGGATGAGCACTGCCAGAGCCCTACAAAATGACCTCCAGCAGGCCACTGGTGTGAATGTCTCTGACCAAACAACCAGAAAGACTTCATGAGGGTGACCCAAGGGCCCCATGTCCTCTGATGGGCCCTGAGCTCACTGCCCAGCAGCATGCAGCTCGATTGGCATTCGCCATAGAATACCAGAATTGGCAGATGCACCACTGGTGCCCTGTGCTTTTACAGATGAGAGCAGGTTCACCCTGAGCACGTGACAGAAGTGAAAGGGTCTGGAGAAGCCATGGAGAACATTATGCTGCCTGTAACATCATTCAGCATGAGCAGTTTGGTGGTGGGTTAATGATTGTCTGGGGAGGCATAACCATGGAGGGTCACACAGACCGCTACAGGCTTGACAAAGGCACCTTGGCTGTCATTAGGTATCAGGATGAAATCCTTGGACCCATTGTCAGACCCTATGCTGGCACAGTGGCTCCTGGTGCACGACAATTCCTGGCCTCATGTGGTGAGAGTATGCAGACAGTTCCTGGAGGATGAAGGAATTGATACCATTGACTGGCCACCACACTTTCCTGACCTAAATCCAATAGAACACCTCTGGGACATTATGTTTTGGTCCATCCAATGCCACCAGGTTGCACCTCAGACTTTCCAGGAGCTCAGTGATGCCCTGGTCCAGATCTGGGAGGAGATCCCCCACAACACCATCTGTCATCTCATTAGAAGCATGCACCGATGTTGTCAGGCATGTATGCAAGAACACAGGGGCCATACAAAGTGCTGCGTACAATTTTGAGTTGCTGCAATTAAATTTTGGCAAAATGGACTAGCCTGCCACATCATTTTTTCACTCTGATTTTTGGGGCGTCTTTGAATTCAGGGCTCTGTAGGTTGATCATTTTCATTTCCATCAAACGATGTGGCATCCTTTCGTTCCTAACACATTACCCAGTCTATATCAGTATAGATATTAGGAGGATTTCTTTTTCACATTGAGATCTGATGTGTTTTCAAAGTGTTCCTTTAATTTTTTTGAGCAGTTTATATACATATATATATACAGTATATTAAAAAGACATCTTAACTGACTTTGACTACTTGTATTTTTTTGAAATGTCATAAATCAATCTGCCAAATGCACCATCATGGTGTTTCTTTGCTACCCATTCATTCCACTCAATCACTGCAAGGTGGTCAGAAAGCAAACTCTCAGTCCGATTTCTCCTAAGCCTCCAAATTTGCTCCTTGTAGGATCTCCATGCCCTCTCAATATGCTGGGTATGGACACCAGTGTAAGGATCTACATACCACCTGCTGAGGTTGACAGTGTGATGGTTGTACCCTAATGCAGGGAGTATACAGTAGGCACGCCACCCAGACCTCACATGATGGGCAGTCAAGGGGACAAGATGTCTTCTAGATCTTCTCTCTATAAGACGTAGAATAGGTTTTCCAGATCTTCTCTGATGATTTAGCCTCACACCTAACATCCCAAAGACCCACTTCTTTCTTTTCCATCCTCCAGCCATTCTTCCTCTACCATACTGATGGAGAAGAAACACAACAAACACAAACATAAACAGATACGAACATCATAATGATAGTAATTTTAGTAATTATAATTGATATTTACAAAGGAGATTTAAAGGCTCAGTTATGTTCTCAGCAGAAAAAAAGAAACAGCACGGATTGATAAAGAACATATAAATATTTATTACAATTGTACATCAATTGACATTTAGTTAAATTTGATATTATTATAACATACCTTTCTTTTGTGCCGAAAATGGCTTTCGTCGATCACAACCAACTCCCTTCTTCCACCAATCTGCTGGCCTGTACGCCTTCTCATCCTTTCAATTGCTGTAACACAGACTTCTCTTATTTTCTTTGCCATTGTACTAAGAGTTGCTGAACTGCCTGCAATGCTGTCATCCATCATGTCTATCTGCCGTAACCGTAGACCCTGTGTAAACCTTCAAAGGCAAATAGAACGTGTACTTTTTATGTCGGCCTTTTTGTAAAATAATTGACACTGTATGCCATATTAAAACTTTTACACATTTTATTAAAATTATAAAAAGGACAGCAACAAAGTGAATTTATAACATTCATATTTATGTTTCTACTGTTATTAGTTGCCTACCTGTACATGAATTGCACCCACTTGCTAAAGGAGACCTTTGATGCACTTAAGATTGAATTTTGACAGAAATTTGTTTTGCCCTTCCCTCATGTGCTGCTTGCTGCATAATAAGAAAGTGAGAACCTGTCTGTTGATCGAGGTTGCCATCCCAGACGACTTGAACATCATGTTAAAAGAAACTGAGAAGATCATTAAATACAAGGATTTGGAAATCAAAATTAGCAGGATGTGGAACTGTAAAACTAGAAATGTGCCAGTTATAGTTGGAGAATTAGGTATATTAAAGAAAGATAATGATGAAAACGTGAAGATACTCCCAGGCCACCCATCAGCTAGGGAAGTGCAAAAGATCAAACTTCTGGGCACTCCAAACATCCTTAGATTGGTGTTAGGGTAAATCACTTTGGATTCTTGTTGTAGCCTGGATTTGCCAGCTAAAACCGTAAAGACATCATGCGAGATGAAACAAACACTGAATAATAATAATAATAATAATAATAATAATAATAATAATTCTTTATATTTATAAAGCACTTTTCTCACTACTCAAAGTGAAAGTTGAGAGCCCTTTCATCCACCACCAATATGCAGCACCCACCTGGATGATATGACAGCAGCCATTTTTTCACCAGTATGCTGACCATACATGAGCTGTTAGGTGGTGAAGTGGTGAGAGAGAGAGACAGGGGATGATTAGGTGGCCAGAATGACTAAACCACAGAAGGCAATTTAACCAAGTCATTGGGATACACCCTGCTCTTTACAAAGGATGCCCAGGGGCCTTTTATGACCACAGAGAGTCAGGACCTCAGTCTGCATGTGGTATGGCTGCTGGTATGCGGGTCCTTTGCAGAATTCAGTCACAGAGTCAAGCAGAAAAGGGTGTGCTGCGTGTAATCCAGTAACAGAAACATACTAATAAAGTGTAAATTTAGTTTTATTGTTATTGTTATTTGTTTTTAATTTTATTGATTTTATGGTAATTATTCCATACACATAGATCAATTTTTACAAAAAATAGGATAGAAAACAAATCAACCAATTCATACCCCAAGCCCCCCGAGAAAGCATGGCCAATGGAGTAAAAACAAATAAATTGATGAGTTTAATAGGCAGATAAAGATAAATGGAGAAGAAAAATAAATGGGAAGAGAAATTGCTTCCACAGTGCTTTAAGAGCTTATTCTAAAATATTATTGATTAGATCCTACAAGGTTTTGAAAAATTTCTGCACAGATCCTCTAAGTGAGAATTTTATTTTTTCCAGTTTCAAATATAAAACATCAGTTACCCACTGACTTAAAAGAGGAGAGTTAGGATTCTTTCAGTTTAGCAAAATAAGTCTGCATGCCAAAAGTGTAGTGAAGACAATCACAGTTTGTTTGTCCTTCTCCGCTTTGAGCCCACCTGGAAGAACCCCAAACACAGCTGTTAATGGGTTAGGAGGAATTGTGACACCAAGACTGTCTGAAAGGCACTTAAAAGTTTTTGTCCAGAATGTTGTTAATTTAGTGCAGGCCAAAAACATGTGACCCAGTGAGGCTGGGTTCCATATTCTGAGTGAGGGAAGCACAATTGGGTTGTTAGTATATTGGCGATAACTAGCATTAATAGGGGCACAAAGCAGGGAATATAAAGAAGTACTGCAGGATTTTATTTCTTTTGCGCACCAAGCCTGTGTATGTTCATCTATTTGTTCCAGGTTTTCATAGCTTGTCCAGTAATAAAACTGAAAGTTAGGTAGAGCCATGCCACCTACTGCCTTAGGTCTTGGTAGGGTCGCTCTTTGGATACGTGGATGTTTTGAGTTCCAAACAAATGAGCTTATGGTTGAATTTAATTGCTTAAAAAATGATTTTTTGATGTAATTTGGAATGTTATGAAATAAAAAGAGAAGCTTAGGAAGGATATTTATCTTAACAACGTTAATTCTCCAAGATAGAGTGAGATGAAGAGTTGACCATCTATGCAAGTCTTGCTTAATTTTTTCCACACAGATGGTGAAATTTTGTTGATAAAGAGCTTCATGTTTACATGTGATATTTAACCCTAGGTATTTAAACTGATCTGCAATTATAAAAGGGAAGGTGTCTAATCTAATATTGCGTGCTTGAGAATTCACTGGAAAGAGCACTTTTATTCAAATTAATTCTGAGATCAGATATCTTTTGAAATTCTGTAGATGCTGTTAAGTCTGCAGGCACAGTATTTTGTGGGTCTGATATATACAGTACCATATCATCTGCATATAGAGAAATTTTCTGCTCAAGTTCTGCTCTGATAATCCCCTTTATCTCATAAGCATTTCGATAGTGAACTGCCAGTGGCTCAATGGCGATTGTGAAAAGTAGTGGTGACAATGGGCATCCTTGTCTGGTACTACGTTCTAATTTAAAGTAGTCTGAACAAATGTTGTTAATACAAACTGAAGCTTCTGGATTGGTATACAGTAGTTTGATCCATGCAAAAATGTTAGGGCCAAACCCAAATTTCTCTAATGTAGTAAAAAGGTAGTTCCATTCAATCATATCAAATGCTTTTTCTGCATCCAATGATAATAATATCTCTGGGGTGTTTGACTTTGCTGGTAAAGATATTACATTAAACAGGCCTCAAAGATTGGAAGCTAAATGTCGGCTTTTAATAAATCCAGTTTGATCTTGTGATATTACCGAAGGCAGCACTTTCTCCATCCTTCTAGCTAAGATTTTTGAGAGTATATTAACATCATTATTCAGAAGTGAAATTGGCCAGTATGATGCACATTGTAATAAGTCCTTATTTTATTTAGGAAATTAGGTGATTAATGCTTGGCGAATAGTTTGAGGTAGAATTTGATTGTCTCTGGCTTCTGTAAATGTTGCTAATAAGAAGGGAGCTAGCTGAGTGGAGAATCTATACTAATAAAAGGCAAAGCCCTCACTCACTCACTCACTCACTCACTCACTCACTCACTGACTCACTGACTCATCACTAATTCTCCAACTTCCCGTGTGGGTGGAAGGCTGAAATTTGGCAGGCTCATTCCTTACAGCTTACTTACAAAAGTTGGGCAGGTTTCATTTCGAAATTCTAGGCGTAATGGTCATAACTGGAAGCTGTTTTTCTCCATTTACTGTAATGGAGATGAGCTTCAACGCCGTGGGGGCGGAGTTTCGTGTGACATCATCACGCCTCCCACGTAATCACGCAGTACATAGAAAACCAGGAAGACCTCCAAAAAGCGCTGAAGAAAACATGCATTATATAATTGAGAAGGCAGTGAAACAATAAGAAGCGAGCGAGTGACATATACAACCATATTCATGAGTTCTGCTACTTCGGAAACAAAGCATGATGTAAACCTACACTTTAAATTAAGTTCATAGACAGGCTGCCGCTGGCGTTTGTAATTTAGTGCCTGCCCATATAAGGCCGTCCGTCAGCGGCAATCCAATAGCAAACTCCCACTAAATATTCACGGGTGAAGGACTGTGCTTATGGAGAGGAAGATGAGATGGTCAGGGTGGTGTTTGACACAAACTCAGCGAAACTGCGAGAGAAAGTTTTAAGTGCCAGGACTAAGGTAACATTAAATACAGCCATGGACATAGCACGAGATGGCACCAGCACAGCTGGGAACCTTCGATGCATGTACACCGAGTGGCTCACGTGAACTGACGCAGTGCACAGATAAAAGCAACAGTTCCAAAGAGCTGAACAAAACCAATTACACAATTGAAAAGGCAGCAAAAATATGAAGCGTCTGATACAGCATATTCATAAATCCAGCTACTGCGGAAACAAAGCACACGGTGGAAAAAGTCAATGTCCCGCTAAAGGAAGACAGTGTAAAAAACCCGTGCATGCAGTGTGTCAGGTCTCAGATAAAGAAGAAGACGAGCTGTTTATTGATGCAGTAAGAAACGAATCGATGAATGAAACCTGTCATCTTTACAGCGATTGACAAACACGGAATGTAACTTGAACACAACACATCCTACAAATACGAACCTGATTGAAAGAAATAATGATAATCAAATCCTTGATGACAGCAACACTCAGTAACACTCACAAAACAAATACTGTATATTGACAGTCATGTTACGTTATTTTTAAAATGTTCCCTTTTCTTTTTCTAGCTTTTTTAACACACTACTTCTCCGCTGCGATACGCTGGTATATATATATGTATATATATATCCCGATCTACATACTCGAATAATGGATACTTTATTCGCCATCAATGATTGTTTTGGTAAAGCCATACTCAGTGTATTCATTAGATGAGCGGTAAAAAGTAAGAGCGAGGGAGGATGACTTATTGAGGCATGCAGGCTGTAGTCTTGCGTCAACTCTATCTGAATTGCGATCACATTTGAAAAATATATCTTTTCAAGTTCTATTTAGTCCATATGTGTCAAACTCAAGGGCCGGGCCACATCCGCCCGGCGTAATTATATCCGCCCGCGAGATCATTTTATATACTGTATTATTGTTATTAATGGCCGGGTATATGAAGCGCTGGTAACACAATAAACTACAGATCCCATAATGCAGCGCTTCAGCTGCCTTGCGAACACTTAACGCGTTAATCAAGTCTAGCTTATGATGCTGCAAGTTATTGCGAAGCTAGCTCACACGATGCTGAAGAGAAAAGTTGATTCTGAAAATAGAGCCTTTAAAAACCGATGGGAGGCTGAGTATATGTTTACTGAACCCGTGTGTCTCATTTGTGGAGCTAATGTGGCTGTAATTACAGAATTTAATCTAAGACGGCACTATGAGACAAAACATCAGGGAGTTCTGTGTTGTGGAGATTCTCAGGATGGATTGCAGGTGCTCATCAGTGAGGCTGAAAGACCTGAATGCAATGCAGAAGATACAGAAAGCAGAAGAATTAAATAAGAATCTGACACTTCAGCGGACGTTTTACCCGTGCACAATCACAAAGTGATTTCAAGTGAAGCTGCTTTTATGGGAGACACAAATGCACCAGTGCAACTTGCCCTGTTGCCAAGTAATGTTAAACCAAGTCGTCACTACGGTGTTCCCAAATACACACTTTGCTGATAAACTGAGCGCACTGAGTTTGCACGGCGCTTTGGTGACTTTGAAGAACAAAAAAAGTCCGTCTACATGCGGCTCGAACCTTGTGCATGTTTGGTAGCACATATCTGTGTGAGAAGCTCTTCTCAGTGATAAAGACTAACAAAACAGCACACAGGAGTCGCCTCACTGATGAGCACCTGCAATCCATCCTGAGAATCTCCACAACACAGAACCTCACACCAAACAGAAACGAACTTGTTGCCAAAAAAAGATGCCAGGCGTCCAGCTCTAAAATGACATATGAGCAAAGACAACTGAATGATTTGATTTGTTATTGCTGAAAGGAACACATTTTATTTATATTTCCAGGTTTTGTTATGCAGCATGTTCATATTTGAATTTGTATAATTTTGACAGGATATATTTTTATGGAGAGCAAAATCTTTTGGGATATTTAAAATCTAAGTTTATTTTTATATAAATTTACATAAGAGTAAAGAAATTTGAATGTTTGTTCTTTTAACGTTTACTTTATTTCTAACTTGTATAATTTAGACAGGATATATTTTTATGGAGAGTAAAATATTATAAGTTATTTAAGGTTTGAGTTGATTTATTCAGGAATAATATTCCTGTCTGTTTTTACCATTCCTACCAAAGATATTTCTGTCGACTAAATAAAAATTCCTTCTATTTAAAATTTAAATAGAATTTGAACAAATACGATAGTTCATAATATCCACGCAGACTTGCACATAAGAGCGGGAGTTATCCGTTTTAACAAACAGCGTATTGCACTGATATGAAATAGCTGTGTGTGTATATATGTAGATATGTATGTATATGTATATATATGTTTATATATGTGTGTGTGTATGTATATATATATGTATTTGTGTGTATATATGTGTGTGTATGTATGTATGTGTATGTATATGTATGTGTGTATATGTAGATATATATATATATATATATGCATGTATATATGTGTGTGTGTATATATATATGTGTATATGTATAGATATGTATATATATATGTTTATGTGTGTGTGTGCAAATATATATATATATATATATATATTTATATATATATATATATATATATGACAGCAACACTCATCACTCACAACAGTGACAAAACAATAACATTGACAATCATGTTACGTTATTTTCAAAATGTTTCCTTTTCTTTTTCATTACTTCTTTAACACACTACTTCTCCGCTGCGAAGCGTGGGTATTTTGCTAGTTTCTTATAAAATTCTACAGGGTAGCCATCAGGGCCTGCTGCTTTCCCGTTTTGTAGTGACTTTATAGCATCTAGTAATTCTGACAGCGCCAAAGGTTTATCCAGTTCCATTGCACTAAGAGTTTCTATTTGTGGTATCTGTAATATATCCAGAAATGCATTAGATTGTGTGTTGTCTTCTTTAAACTCAGTAGGATATAAGGATTTATAGTAGTCTCTAAATGTGTGTGTTATAATTTTATGGTCAATGATTTTATCTCCATTCATGTTGGTGATTGCTGGGATTGCATTGCAAACTTGTTGCTTGTGGATTTGTTGAGCTAAGAGCTTATTACCTTTCTCTCCATGTTCATAGTAATGATGTCTTGATTTATAAACGAGCTGTTCAGTTTCTTTGATTGTTAAGAGGTTGAGCACTGAATGCAGAGCCTGCCTATTCCTATGAAGAGCCTCAGTTGGACACCTGGCATGTTCTTCATCTATTCTAGTAATTTTGTCGGTTAGCTCTGATACCTTCTTGGTTTCTAATTTATTTCTGTGGGGAAGATATGAAATGATCTGTCCTCTTAAGAAGGCCTTTAGAATTTCCCAGAGTATTCCTGCAGAGACCTCTGAGGATGTATTTGTCTCTAAGAAGAAACAGTTTGGATATAAATTCTGTATATTTCTCATCTGCTAATAGAACTGGGTTAAGACGCCATCTGTGAGATGAGTGTTTGGGGCATAATGATTTTAGCTCCAATATCAGAGGGGCATGGTTGGAAATAACAATAGTGTTGTACTTGCAAAATTTTAATCGTAGGCAAGAAATTATTATCTATAAAGAAATAATCAATTCTTGAGTAGCAGTGATGCACTGGTGAGTAGAAGAAATATGTTCTTGAATTTCAGTTTAGAAACCTCCAGGGGTCTGATAGGTTGTGGTCAGTTAAAAACTGTGTCTTTGCAGTGTTAGATGTCATCCCCCCTGTGACAGGAGTCCTATCCAAGAGTGGATTTAAAACACAATTAATGTCCCCAGCCATTATAATTTTATGAGTGTTCACATTGGGAATGGATGCAAATACATTTTGCATGAATTCCCTATCATCGACATTGGGTGCATAAACATTTATCAAAATCACTTTACAGTTAAATAAATTACTTATGACAATCACATATCTCCCTTCGGGATCAGATACAACATGTGATACTACAAATGAGACTGTTTCTATGTATGATAATTCCCACACCTCTAGTTTTCTTTGTGAAGCTGGAATGGAACATTTGACCAGTCCAGTCTTTTTGCAGCCAGAACTGATCCTTGCTTAGTAAATGGGTCTCCTGTAAAAATACTATTTTAGCATTTAAACCTATTAGGTGAGAGAATACTTTCTTTCTCTTTAATTCGTGATTCAGGCCTTTAACATTCCAGCTCACAAAGTTAATTATCCCATCATGGAGACATTGATTCTGAATTTTTGATGTCATTTTGTAGTCTTACAACTTTAACCTTAATTTCAAATTTTCCCATGATTTATTGCCATGCAGCCTATTGTTACGTTAGTAGTTATAATTATAATGATTAATAGGACAGATTAGATATAGCTTGCTCTCTTTCTCTCACCACCTTACCCCACCCCCTCATTTTGCCTCCCCATGTGAGGCTGGACCCCATTTCTCAAAGTCTTAGTCCTCTGACATACCTAGAGACAGAGCACATCTAAAACAAAACAAGCCCCCCAGCAGCGGCATTTGGGGATTAAAAAGTAGAGATATCTATTGCCTATAAAGTCTAAAATATAATCTTCAACAGTCTTAAAATATTAAGACTGTAAACCCAGGGAATGGTGTTAAAGAGTGGTCCTGGATAAGCATAGTAAACCCTAATTCAATAATAACAATAACAACAAGCCAAGGGTATGATGTTAAACAGTCTCCTTTAGAATTGTAAAAAAAAAAAAAAACTATTTTAATTTCTTCCACACAAACGCCTCTAATTGTAATTAAAACATAAACAAACAATGTCTGAGAAGAGAAAAGGATGTATAATTATGGTACCCTTATCATTGCAAGCAGATCAGACAGTAGGTAATATCTTCTTGCCATACCATGACAGGATGCGACTCACTATTATATTTCAAAAAAGTGTCGGGATCAGCTTTCTTAATTCCTTTTCTGCTTCCTCCTAACTGGAGAAGATATAATATTTGTCTTGAACATCCACTTTCAGCTTGGCATGATACAAGAGGCTATATCTGATATCGGCTTTCAGTAACTGCTGTTTAGCAGCTGTTGAGGGTGAGAAATCAGGAAAAATATGAATGTGGTAATTTTCAAATATAGTCTCTTGTTTCTGTCTGAGAAGTGCCATTACATTAATCTTAAATTATAATCTCTCAAAGCGGACAATTAGAGTCCTAGGTTTAGAGGTATTTGATCCATGTATGCGATAAGCTGCCGCTATCTCGGTATCTGATTTAAAGTCCTCTCCAATTATTTTTGAGAATAGTTCAGCTATGAATTTCACTGGGTTTGGATTTTCACGATTCTCAGGTAGACCTTCGATTCTAATATTATTACTTCTGCATCCATCTTCTAGAGCTACAAGTCTGTCTCCGAGTTTTGCATTCGGATTTCGCAGCTGTAGCTTTTCCATCGGCGGTAGATGCCGAATGTTCTGCTGTTTCAATTCGAGTCATGAATGTTTGCTTAACGTCTTCCATCTGATCATCAAGTTCTCTCAGTTTAGAGAATGTCAGAGAGGGTGAGAGAGAGGCAGAGACAAGCAAACAATCGAGCAAAGCGCAGGAGGCATATCTTATAGCATTGAGGAGTTTTAGTTAATATGTAATACGTGCTCTGATTGGGTAGCTTCTAAACCATCCGCCAATAACGTCCCTTGTATGAAATCAACTGGGCAAACAAACTGAGGAAGCGTGTAGCATAAATTATAGACGCATTTTCCTGAATGTGTTCCTCAATTTTTCCCAGCAACCTTTAAAGATTGCATCAAAACGATTTTATATACGTTTTTCCAAGTCTTTATTATCCTGCTGCACCTCCAGCCACAGCTTCTCGTTTGTCTCATTTTGCAGCTTTTCATTTGTCTTGAGCAAGCCATTTATTTCTTTCTTCATATTTTTCTGAATGTCTTTCTTAAGCTCATTTATGATCGTGGCCGTTGCTGTGGCCAATGTAGCGATCATTTTCTTAAGTTCGGACAAATCGTGCTCCGCGGGTGAAGTGGCAATCCCCGTTACAGCCAATGCTTCGGGCTCGCGAGGAGTAGATGAAAGCATGGACTGCAAGGCCCTTTCTAGTTTCAAGTGATCTTCTGGAATCGGCGAGCTATCGTGACCTGTATCACTTGCACCTTCGCTCCCATTTTCACTCTCAACTGGAGATGATGAGGTGGAGCGGGTTTCTGGGAAATCTGTGCTTTCGCCTGCCTGTTCCAGGTCAGTCTCTGAAAGGCCGTACCTTGCACTGGGGCTTGATGTCTGTCTAGACTTGGGTGTAGCTTTATGTTTCCTTTCCGTTTCTTTCTGACCCCCTTTCTTGTTACTCATATTTATATACTGTAGTAGAAACTCCTCTGGTTGGGGAAATACAGGATACCTCAGGTTAATAAGAAATAAAAGAGAAAATAAACGTAGTTTTAATTCAGCTGTTTTGTATAGATACTGTATGTGAAAGCAGTGTGATCAGCTGACGCACTGGCATGGGTTCATACCGCTGGCTCAGGTTGAAGATGTGAAAGAGGTTGGATGGTACTTACTTAAAGGTGCACAAAGAATCTGACATATTTCTAAAACACATGAACATGATCACAGGCTACCTCCTTGTGTTTGAATTCACAATGGCTGTTGATGACTCTTTTTTTTGTTCATTTTAATGACATTGCAGCATTTTGCTACAGGAGAATTCACTCTCCCCCATTTAAATACAAATTTTTAAGTTACCAGATTTCAGCCATAACCAGGTTATTTATGTGTATTGTGGTATTAGTTAGTGTGGTACAGACCAGTGGGACATATTCAGTGTGGAGTATGGTCATGTCAACTGCCGTCCCGTCTGCTGCTGGTGTGAAAGCAAGCAGTGCAACTTGCAGAGGTGAGCCACTACTAGTGATGGATATTTTATTGTCAGCCATACTATTTCTTACATTTAGGTGAACAATCACAATTTCAGAACTTCAAAATGAGTAGCAAGAAATTGCTTTGGTCTACAGAGGGGTGAAAGGGACGCTAAGCAAGTAAAGCAGCCAAAACATCCTCTACGTTACTGATGAAGGCACTGTCACAAAACGACTCCAGTCAGATACCAAGGTTTGGGGCGCCACCCGTATATTATGTTTCTGGCTGCAAAAAAGTTGAAATAAATCAAGTTGTTCACAAGACTCCAAAACAGAACTGAATAAGTGGAGGTAAGATGGCGGTTTTAGAGGCTGGTGGAGGAAATGATGTCATTTATGCCGGAACCAGCAGTGCTGGAAGTGACATCATCAAATGCACTGGAACTGAAAGTGATGTCATCAGAGGCACCGAGACTGGACGTGACGTCATCACAGGAGCCAGAAAAGGTAGTGATGTCATCAGAGATGCAGATACCTGGCAGGATTTCCCGGGAATGGTCGGCAAGGTACTGAGAGAGACACTCAGCACACTCCGCCATCCCCTGGTCTGATGTAGCATTACACTTACTCAAGCCCATTAGCTGCCTCCTATTCGCATGTGTGTAACAGTCAGTGTGGACCGTGACACCAAATAAACAGAAACAACTAAAAATAAAACTATTACATCTGAAATGTATATAAAAACAAGAAGATGTAGCAGTAACCAGACTGGGATTGACATCCCATATTATTTGGAGTTGTGAAGGAGCAGCACAAGCCACTGCAACTACATTTTCATTACTATTATAGTTTCCCCAGTTGAAAACCAGAAGATGAAACAGAAACAAAGGGGTAATTGGACATTAAAAAACGGCAAATAAGTGCCACATGAAAGAATAGCCGACGATGACGACTTGACAACCAGTGACCCTAGTAGACACTGGCACCTGCATGAGTCTGTATGAGCAGTGGTAAGCCTGCATGGTACAACATGCATTCCATAAGCAACTGGTCTTTCATTTCTAGATGGTAGCAAATAAGACCAGAAGAGATTGTTGGTGTTCTGAAGCTCGACTGCGCAGGGAAACCAGGTAGAGATTGAAGTTTATGAGTAACCTGTGACTATTAAAGCAATTCTGGGTCTATACCAGGATTTACATTCCTGATGAGACCAGACGGCAAGATGGAGGCAAGGTGATTTAGGAAAAGAGGACGACAATTGTTGATATGGTTAGTTTACATAATTGTAGTAGTTGGAAGGTGGGAAACTCACCCAAGGCTGGCTGCTGCTGCTTTGCACCTGATTCTACTAGATAAGGCTAGTGCTCTGTGAGCCTACATTTTGAGTGAATTAAAAAAAATGGATGGATGGGTGGATGGAGGGATAGATAACCTATGGAATTCATGTGTTGGTAGACAAAATAAAATGACTATTTTTGTGGTGGTTGTGAGATGATTTCAGGCTTTCTGTGTCTTTAAATGGCTCTGTGAGAACTCCTGAGGCCATCTTATCCTTGTCAGTGGTGGACTGGTAATCCCTTTGGAGCATTCGAGTACTGTGACACACCGTAGCCCTCACACATCGAATGGAATAGAGACCTTTTAAATGAGTAATATTATTAGGATTAGTCTCTATAGTTATCAAGTTGCTAATGCTATTAGTAAGCTAAAGCTGTTAGTATTACAATTTTTACTATGCTATGATATGTTGTTATGAGACGATTATTAGGGTTACATTCTGTGAAATGTACAGCAATGAAGTAATCCATTGATCCAATGTTTGTAATTATTATTACAATTATTATTATGGACTTTTACATAATCAACATATTATGAATTAAACATAATTATCATTTTCTGCACCTCTATTTTTATACATCCATTTTTATTATTCTTCGTGCAACTAATATTGCCTACCATCTGCTATACATAATAATTATCATACTAATGTTAAAATAAATATTTAACATTATACTCCATGAACTAATGATATTATGGCAATAAAGTAAACTAATTAATTGTAACTATTATTATTGCCATCAATACAGTTATTATCTTACTAGCAAAATACCCGCGCTTCCGTGTGTTAAAAAAGTTATGAAAAAGAAAAGAAAAGGAAACATTTAAAAAAAAACATAACATGATTGTCAATGTAAGTGTTTTGTCACTGTTATGAGTGTTGCTGTCATATATATATATATATATATATATATATATATATACACACATACATATATACAGTCTTTGGGGTGCTGAGCAACTGTGAAAAAAAAAAACATTATTTGTACAAAATCTTAATTTATTTATCCATTCCTAAATAATTAAATGGGCAGGCTATTTCGTATCAGTGCAATACGCTGCTTGTTAAAACGGATGACTCCCGATCTTACGTGCAAGTCTGCATGGATATTATGAACTATCGTATCTGTTCAAGTTCTATTTAAATTTTAAATAGAAGGAATTTTTATTTAGTCGACAGAATATTATTCCGGAATAAATCAACTCAAACCTTAAATAACTTAATAATATTTTGCTCTCCATAAAAATATATCCTGTCTAAATTATACAAGTTAGAAATAAAGTAAACGTTAAAAGAACAAACATTCAAATTTCTTTACTCTTATGTAATTTTATATAAAAATAAACTTAAATTTTAAATATCCCAAAAGATTTTGCTCTCCATAAAAATATATCCTGTCAAAATTATACAAATTCAAATATGAACATGGTGCATAACAAAACCTGGAAATATAAATAAAATTTGTTCTTTTCAGCAATAACAAATCAAATCATTCAGTTGTCTTTGCTCTTATGTCATTTTATCAGAGCTGGACGCCTGGCATCTTTTTTTGGCAACAAGTTCGTTTCTGTTTGGTGTGAGGTTCTGTGTTGTGGAGATTCTCAGGATGGACTGCAGGTGCTCATCAGTGAGGCGACTCCTGTGTGCTGTTTTGTTAGTCTTCATCACTGAGAAGAGCTTCTCACACAGATATGTGCTACCAAACATGCACAAGGTTCGAGCCGCATGTAGACGGAGCTGGAGCATTTGTGCGGGAATGGAGTGAATAAACTGTGCGGGTCCTGTAGTATCAAACTTTGCCTTCAGTGTGCCATTACACTGCAGCTCAATCACCTCCACAGGTGCAGTTTCCACATCGACGGCAAATGGGTTGCGAAACAACTCAAAATTCTTTTTTTGTTCTTCAAAGTCACCAAAGCGCCATGCGAACTCAGTGCGCAGTGCGCTCAGTTTATCAGCAAAGTGCGATTTGGGAACACCGTAGTGCCGACTTGGTTCAACATTACTTGGCAACAGGGAAAGTGGGGCAAGTTGCACTGGTGCATTTGTGTCTCCCATAAAAGTAGCTTCACTTGAAATCACTTTGTGATTTTGCACGGTAAAACGTCTGCTGAAGTGTCAGATTCTTCTTTAACTCTTCTGCTTTCTGTATCTTGTGCATTGCATTCAGGTCTTTCAGGTTATCTTGATGTTTTGTCTCATAGTGCCGTCTTAGATTAAATTCTGTAATTACAGCCACATTAGCTCCACAAATGAGACACACGGGTTTACAGTGTCAGTAAACATATACTCAGCCTCCCATCGGTTTTAAAGGCTCTATGTTCAGAATCACCTTTTCTCTTGGCATCGTGTGGGCTAGCTTCGCAATAACTTGCAGCATCATAAGCTAGACTTGATTAACGCGTAAGTGTTCGCAAGGCAGCTGAAGCGCTGCATTATGGGATCTGTAGTTTATTGTGTTACCAGCGCTTCATATCCCCGGCCATTAATAACAATAATACAGTATATAAAATGATCTTGCGGGCGGATATAATTACACGCCGGGTCGGATGTGGCCCGTGGGCCTTGAGTTTGACACATATGGACTAAATAGAACTTGAAGAGAAATATTTTTTCAAATGTGATCGTGCAATTCAGATCGAGTTGACGCACTACAGTACATCGAGCGTGCTATTGTGGTTTTGCCTCGTGCCTCAATAAGTTACCCTCCCTCGCTCTTATTTTTTTACCGTTCATCTAATGAATACACTGAGTATGGCTTTACCAAAACAATCATTGATCGCGAATAAAGTATCCATTATTCATAAAGCTTCAATTGGTGATCTGTCTTTCTGTTAACCGCATATTTTTCATACGTCTCAAACCAAGGGGATGCGAGGCTAAAATGAATCGGAAAGTGCGCGTACATACTCAGTGCATCCCCTCTCGGGAATCGAACCTCGGATGCCGCCGCTAGAGGCAAAGCTTTGCAAAGGCAAAGTTTATTTGAGCGTAGCAGTATAATTCGGTTTTTGTTCAGCACTCTTTGGAACTGTTGCTTTTTGTCTGCGCACTGCGTCAGTTCACGTGAGCCACTGAATATGGTTTTATATGTCACTCGCTCGCTTCTAATTGTTTCGCTGCCTTCTTAATTATATATTGTATGTTTTCTTCAGCGGTTTTTGGAGCTCTTCCTGGTTTTCTACGTAATGCGTGATTACGTGAGAGGCGTGATGATGTCACATGAAACTCCGCCCCCCACGGCTTTCGAGCTCAACTCCATTACAGTAAATGCAGAAAAATAGCTTCCAGTTATGACTATTACATGTAGAATTTTGAAATGAAACCTGCCCAACTTTTGTAAGTAAGCTGTAAAGAATGAGCCTGCCAAATTTCAGCCTTCTACCTACACGGGAAGTTGGAGAATTAGTGATGAGTGAGTGAGTGAGTGAGTGAGTGAGTGAGTGAGGGCTTTGCGTTTTATTAGTATAGATTAAGGCTATAACAATTATTATTGCTGTTATTGCAGTTTGCATAATTATCTTAAAAATTCTTCAGTAGTAACAATTATTATTACTAATTCTATATCTGCTATTATTATTATTATTATTATTAATATTATTATTATTATTATTTATATTCTGTGAAACTAATGTTAGCAGTAAAATAAGTAATTTTAACTATTATTATTTGTAACTACAGTATATAATTATCTAAATCTATAACAATATAATTATTATTATTACATACAAATGATGTTGCTGTGGCAATTAAATAATTAATTATCCATCCATTTTCCAGCCCACTGAATCCAAACACGGGGTCTGCTGGAGCCAATCCCAGCCAACACAGGGCACAAAGCAGGAAACAAACCCCAGGCAGGGTGCCAGGACACCACAGGGTGCACACACTAGGGGCAGTTTAGGATCGCCAATGCACCTCACCTGCATGTCTTTGGACTGTGGGAGGAAACCCACGCAGACACAGGGAGAACATGCAAACTCCACGCAGGGAGGACCTCAGAAGTGAACCCGGGTCTCCTAACTGCGAGGCAGCAGCGCTACCCACTGCGCCACCGTGCCACCCATAATTAATTAATTATTATTATTATTATTATTATTATTATTATTATTATTATTATTATTTATTTATTTTTTTTTAATCTAGTTATTATATTGCTACTGGTATGAAAACTGTTATTATTGTTGAAATTTACATAATTGCTGCATTCTTGTTCTTCTTCTTATTATTATATTCTGTGCAATTGCTGTTGCCAATAAAATCATTAATTTTAACTTATTATTTTCAACTATATAATTATTTTAATAAAGCTATAACTAATTTTATTGCTATTATAGCAATTTATATAATTATCTTGATAATGCTTTAAAAATAATAATATTATTTATTACTAACTCTAAATCTATTATTATTATTATTATTATTATTATTATTATTATTATTATTATTATTATTATCACATGCATATGATGTTTGGTGTGGGGCAATAAAATAATTACTTAAAATTGTTATCTTTATCTACTTAGTTATCATGATGATAACATTACTACTACTACTAGTGCTACAGGTATGACAAATTTTATTGTTGTTGCAATTCAAATAATTATAATCCCAAAGATGCATTATTATTATTATTATTATTATTATTATTATTATTATTATTATTATTATTATTATTATTCGCAACTAGTGTTGATAATAAAATAATGAGTTTTAACTATTATCATTGGCAAGTATAGAATTATTTCACTAATACTGTGACAATTGTTGTTATTACAGTAGTATTATTATTATTAGTATTAGTAGTAGTGTTTCTGCCATTTTATCAATGCTTTAGCAGTCTATCATTATAAGAGTCTATAGTCCAGACTATCATTATGATTATGATGATGATTATTCACCTTTCTTCTTCTTCTTCTTATTTCACTGCTACTCGTACAGCCGCTGTTATCCTCCTTACCTTTTACCTTTTGATGTTGTAATTTTTATTGCCATTGACCTTCTGATGCTTTTATTTTTATAGCTCCTTTCTCAGTGATTCCACTCTGCAGGCTCATTAAAAAAACAAATGGAAAGGAAGCCAAGCCGAGTCATTTTTAATGTACATCATTAATTGTAGTTTTTATTGATTTTTTTCACTAATTACCTCATTTTTCCTGCACGCACCACCAGGGTGCATCTCATCGTGAGCCCTTCTTTGCTCCCAGGTGCCCAGGAGCGCCTGTTTGACGGTGACGTCCCAAAGCCCTGATTCAGGGCACCTTTCTCTGTCTGTTTGTCTGGTACACACGTTGTTCCCACTTGTTTTCAGTCCTCCATTTGCCCCCCTTTTCTTTTTTTTTCTTTTGAATTCTCCAGTGAGCAGCAGGAAAGCAATTTGTGGCTCAGCGGGAATTTTTTTCCTTTGCCAAGGATGTTATTTTATGTCAGGCAATGCATTAAAGTTCTGTCTGTTCTAAGGAATCACACTTTAAAAAAAATAATGAAAAGAGACAAAAAAAAAAAAACCCCAGCATCATTATTTAGTGAAGTCGCAGGCCGCCTTGTTTTGCGAATCTTTACATTCCGTCTCTTTCTGTTTGTATTGGTGCCTTTAATTGCTGATTCTCAGTTGGTTCCTTGCAGACTTTGCTCTTCAGCTTATTCTATCCATGTACTTTTACTTATTTATTTATTTTTGTGTTTTATTGGTTTTATTAAAATCAAATAACACCCATCCAGCTATATCCTAAATTCAGTGTCACGGGGGTCTACTGGAGCCAATCCCAGGGTGCAAGGCAGGAAACAAACCCTGGGCAGGGCGCAGCCCACACACACACCAAGCACAATTTAGAATCGCCAATGTACATAACCTGCATGTCTTTGGACTGTGGGAGGAAAGCCACGTAGACAACATGCAAACTACATGCAGGGAGGACCCGGGAAGTGAACCCAGGTCTCCTAACCTTGAGGCAACAGCTCTACCACTGTGCCACCATGCCACCCATCAAATAGCATTCCGTAAAAATAAGTCAAGTTTTACAAACTTCAAGTTTGAGAAAGAGAGCTAGGCCAGCAAAGTAAAACTTTAAGCTAGTAAAAATATGATTTTTACTATCCATGTCCTTTTATTAAACTACATTCTACACTTGATGTGAAAATTGTCACTTTGAAAGATGCTATATTTAGAAATTGCTGTGTAAGTGACTGACTGACAGCATTTCAACAATAAGAATTATTTTCAATTGTTTTAAGTGTTGTATATGTCAAAGGATCTGGTACATATTAGCCAAGACACCCCCAAGATGGAAGGATGGGGGAAGGCTTCTTTTAGGACACTGGCTCCCCCAAGACACTAGATGGCAGCTTCCCTGGAAAGCAGCAGTGCCCTGGATTCCCACAGGGCACTATGGGACATGTAGTTTAATACCACAGCCCTGCTAGGTACCATGGTTGCCACCAGGGGATGCTGCAAAAGAACCTGGGGAGTCATATCTCACCCATAGCCCAGAAGTACTACCAAGTCACGGGGAACACAAAGCCCAGATGTACTTCCGGGCTAAAGAAAACTGACTTCTCCATTGGACCCGGAAGTGCTGGCAAGTCATATGGGCAGAAGGACAGAAGCACTTCTGGGTCAGGCTATATTTAAAGGACTGTTGGGAACACAGCAAGCTGGCAGGCAGAGTCAGGTGGAGGTGGACAAAGCTTGCTGGGAGGTGTGGAGGAGAAGATCCATCCATCCATTATCCAAACCACTATATCCTAACTACAGGGTCACGGGGGTCTGCTGGAGCCAATCCCAGCCAACACAGAGCACAAAGCAGGAAACAAACCCCGGGTAGGGCGCCAGCCCATGGCAGGAGGAGAGGATTATTGTGGTTATTGTGGCTGTGGTGTCTAGGGAGCACTGTTTTGGAGAAGAAAATAATTAAAGATGTTGGTGCTTTTAACCTGTGTCCTGAGTATCTGTCTGTTGGGTTTAAAGGGGCAACGGCGACCTCCAGCATCCACACTGTACACTGCTTTAGAAATTATTACTCAAACCAAAACACCAAATGGTAAGTCAGTGTTGTGAGTGCGGAAAAAACGCTTGTCCAAAGGAGTGAATTCTTAAGTAATTGGAATGACCAATAAATACAAAGACAACGCAGAACGTGAGAGAGGGTCAAGACCAGGAAATCAATGCAGAACACCAGACATCGAGAGACACAATTCTTGGTATCTAATATGCAATTCCTAAATAATTAGCCCAAAAGCAGAGTGGATTTCAGTTATATTGTGCCTTGACCAAAAAAACAAAAAAAAAACCTGATATGTCTTTAATATGACAAAAGAGAGAAGACAGAACACAAGCATGGTCAAAACATCAAAAAGGCAAAATAAAAGGATAATGTGAGTCAAAAGAATGATTGGTAGACATTGAAAAGCAATGAATAAAGCACAATATTTTTCTGAAGGTTAAAAGTTTGGAAGCTAACATGTTTTATGTTGGTGGCACTGTGACATTACAGCGATCGTGTGATCAACAGGAGTTGCTAGAAAAGGTTAAAAATGGCAGCGCACATAAAAAGCTGTGTCAAAACGGCAAAAAATATGAAAAATTAAATAAATAAAGAAGCAAAAAAATGTTTGTGAATCACAGCAATCCAAAGCTTGAATGCTCATTGTGCAATTATGCACTGTGACCGTTACACATTTTTCTGAGTTTTTCTTGTAAGAATTTATGGCCATGTCACATTATACAACATTGTGGGTGATTTTTAGCCGTAGCCTTCACTTGCATAATCCTAGGGAGTCAATGAGTGCTGAGATGGGCGGCCATGTCCACTACCTGGCTGGGATGCCAACAGAGTGGAAGGACCAGGGGAGAGGGCATCGGTGTGGCAATACCTCGACTGGGACACTAGAGGGCAGCCCTCCTGGGTGGCTGTGGCATCACGGATTCTCACAGGGCATGTCGGGAGCTGGAGTTTCGTGCAGCCCTGTTGGGATCTGTGGGGGCCACCAGAGGGAGCTGCAGAGGCCTACAGAGGACCTCCAGCACGCCTGGGAGTGATTCCAGGTAATACTGATGAGTCACCTGAAACACCTGAATAAGAGGAGCCGCCTCACTCCACTGAGGAACCAGAGTCAGGAGGAAGAGGATAAAGGCTGAGGAGGAGTGGAGGGAGAAGGACTGGAGGCAACGAAGGGATTGTGTGTTGTGGTATCGGTGTTTTGTACAATTTAAAAACTGTTAATAAACCTCGGTGTCCTGCCTGTCTCTGTCGGGAGTTAGGGCGGCTGTACGCACCCGGGTGGCTCACAGTGCCCACCAAAAACTACGATGTATGAGGAATAAAGATTGCGGGTGTTTTGGACCTCACAAACAAACCAGAAGCTTGTCTGTCTGATGTCTTGTGGTGTTTAAACACCATGACAGAATGGAAAAAGAAAAGGACAGAGATATCAACTGAATCCGCCATGCCTGTAAAGCCTTCACACAGACGTGGGCACAGGCGCTGGCTCCATCAGGCAACACGTTACTGGCTGTCAAAAAGGGGATGAGCTTACGATTCTTTGGAATTGTGAGAGTGTGCTGGAAAGTTCAATAAATAAATCTGACAAACCCTCTGATTTTCAGTCTCGGATATAAACTGACAGAGTCCAGCAATGATTTCAGCATCTGCATTTGGCAAATCTGACATAGCTCACACTTCAAAGCTGCATAATGTGACATCGGTTTTATATCTTACAATAGGATATTTGTGCCGCCTCAAATATTTTGCATCTTTCCCAGTGCTCATTTTGTTTTGCTGTGGTGACTGACATTTTCACAGTCACCCATACGTGTGCAGCACTGACTTCATCATTTTGATGGGGTGAAAGGTCAGTTTTCGTGCACTTTCTGGCCATCTGAGTTTACGGATTAAAACACATCTCTGTGCGGCTGTGTGGTTAGAGTTTAGGCTTCTCATCACTGCATTAGACTTCACGTTTTCTGAAAAATACTTTGATTTTAAGGTTTTATTTACGGATCGGACAAAGGTGGGGGAACCTGTTTCTCAAAGCTTCTCCTTCTAGTGACTTCCATTCCATTTTCTTGCTTTCTCTGGCATTTAGCATATCACTTATATAATACCACAGTGTAGTGAAAACACATGACCTGCAATAAGTGATGTTGCCACAAACAACGTGGCTGCAGTTTCAAATTGAAGCCTATAATCCTGACCACATAACAACTCTCAATAAAATCAAGTCCAACGTAAACAAGGACGCAGAAACTTCTCCCTAATGAGTATACATTTGCTCCAGCACTAGTGCTTTGTATATCTTCACAATATTAGGGGGTGGTTAGAGTTCAAAAGAATAACGTGAGTGGCCATCTTGTAGATCATGGTCACTACGATGTCATGGGACACATGATATGTTCTTTACAGGCCGAGCAACCATGCAAAAACATAGCAACCAGAAACACAAAATGGGACCCATCATGAACACTAAAGACACAAAATGGCAGCGCCCATGGAAAGCAAAAATGGTAATTAAAAAGAAACAGTGTAATCAAATAATAATTAATAATGTATGAAAACCAAAATAAAAGTAATAAAAACATTAATAATGCATAAAAGGGAAGGCTGTAAACTAACAATAAACAAGCACATTCTTCACCTGTTATGATTTGCAATCTTCCCTATCTTATATATAAACGTCTACACATGGAAGTGTGTGTGTCTGTCTATCCGGTACGGAAGTGAAAGGTGGAGTCCGGGTAAGGACTCCTTCTCCGAGGAAACAGAAAACTCGCCTAGCCAGTAAAAACATAAGCGGGGCCAGCATGTCAGCAAAACGAAACCTCAGAAGAAAGACAAAGTCACTCAGCCGCTAACACCAGCAAAACGTTATCCCTTTTACTTTTCCTCCCGTCTGTAATGCACAAGTGATGCGAGCACATCAGCAAAACGAATCCTCCTTGGAGAGAGATGCTCAGAGTAGTTCCTTTCAATGACATCTCTATATTTCAATTTTTTTTTTCTGACGATTTCCATAGTTTCTAGGACCCTGTGCTTTTTACAGCACAGGCTTATACAGCTAGTTTTATATATATATATATATATATATATATTTCTGGGTTTTTATTTTTAGGTAAAAATGTAAACCGTCTCATTTTAGAGGTTTCTCAACACAAAGATTCTAATTCTGCTATCTGTTTTGTGATTTACCATCTTACTAAAAGGCGAATCGTTTTTATCGTCAGTTTTGATGCCATTTTGTTTTGATATTGAACGGCAGCAATTTGAAAGGTTAGCGTGTGCTGCTGCTTTGGCAATTTCCCATAATCCTTTGGGAGTGCACAGTTAGCGACGTCATCATGTGTGATGGTATAAAGTTGGCCACCAGACATTCTTTTTGATCAGAGATTTGGATTAAAGAATAATGACTATGCATGACTTGCCTTTGGACTTTGTCATCGATCTCCTCTTCACTATTCGAGTATTATGTTTGTGATTAGCGTTTGGCTTTGACAATGATCTTCTGGTATTGAGCTTCCTTTGATTTTTTTTCCCAGTCTTTTTTTATTATTCTGACTCTTCCTCTAGTGAGTACATAATTAAACACAAAAAAAATTAGAGTTTGAATGCTTTAAATGGAAGAACTTAAAACTGAAGAATGAAGTGAGAACTAAAACCAGAGAACAAACCAAGACTCCATAGCCCATAAATTGTAAACTGTAAGAAATAAGAAGCCCTGATCCTGGAAGACAATGGGGTTGGTTTAATGAATACCGCAGTGAAGAGTCTTTTCATATTTTTTGCTGGTGACTGCATCTCTATTAGCTGTAGCACCTGAGGGCCATAGTTCAACCAGTTACATGTGCCTCCAAAATAGTTTGAAAATAATTGACAAAAATGAGCAAAGGGAACAGGAACGTAACAACAAAGGTAAAAATGCTGTTTCAAGTGATGAGGTCCCAACAAGATCATAAGAACATAAGACATCTGACAAATGAGAGGAGACCATTCAGTCCATCAAACTCGTTTCTTATGCTAATCACTAAGGTGTCACAAAATCTCATTAAAATGGTTTCCCAAGGCTTGGTAGCTTGTCCCAGATTCCCACAACTCTTTGCATCAAGACCTGCTTTCTGGCTTCAATCCTAAATACGCTTCCAAATTTCCAAAGACCATGACAACGTTTCCAATGGGAACCAAACTAAATGACAAAATCCAATGCAATGTAAAGCGACAAAACTGTACCTGAGATGTGAATGTGTACACATTGATTTTTAATGCCTCTCTTGTGGCCTGGATTATCAAAAATCCTAAACGTTAAGCCATTATTGTACTTTTGAACAGTGTCACAACTCTAAACTCATGGATCGGATAAGCAGGCTCTCCACATCTAGTGTATCCATGAGCTCCCTTGTGTTGAATGTCTGGTTTTCTTATGTTATGTTCTTAGTATCTGTCAGCAGTTCCATTCTGAGAGAATAAAGGGAACATCGAGGGACAATATAGTTATTTAAGGGTTAATATAGTTTTTAACGAGGAAAGTGTTGTTCTATGCAATTTCCATCAAAAAGAAATATAGCCTTTGTCTTAGAAAGAGCACGAAGAGACTACTGAAATGGTTAAGTAAAAAAGACAAGAATGTACTAGGATAGTGTTTCCCACCTCGGTCCTGGGAACCCCCTGTGGCTGCAGGTTTTTGTTCCAACCTGCTTTTGTTTTTAATTGGACTCCTGGGCTAATTAAGTGATGTGTTATTTCCCAAGTTCTGTGTTTTGGGAACAATATAGAAATTAGAAAACTAAGTTTGGTAAAATATATATATATATATATATATATATATATATATATATATATATATATATATATATATATATATATATATATATATATATATATATACTAGCCGATGCCCGCCGTAGCATAGAATGGAAAACGGTGAGAAAGGAATTCAGAAATCAAGGAGAAAGAAATATTTCTTGAAAGACGCAGTTGTGAATAGATGTTTTGCTGGAGACGATTTGTGTCAAGAAATAACCCACTGATAGGAACAGGCAGTTGCCTGATCCCGGAATAGAGATGATGTTGTACAAAAACCGGTTGAAAGAGAAGATACTGTTGTTCATTTTATAACAAAGGCTTAGGAAACAACCGTCGCAGTATAACAAAAATAGCAAGGAGCGAAACCAATGCCAATGGTTGAGAGCATAGACATATATAGATAGACGCCGCATTCACTGTGTTGCCCAGTCGACACGATACGTCAGCACATCCGCTCTATTGCGAGGATAAACTGTAAACTAATACAGCTAGACATGGAAACCGAGTTTTCTGATGAAAAAACAATAACGTTTAAAACAGTATCGTTTACATACAACAGATTTTGGGTAATCGTTTACATGCAATTATTTATATCCATTTATACACTAATAATGGCAATTATTAAATAATAAAAATAATAATAATTATTATTATTATTAAATAATTCCTCCCATATAAGTAACATTTCTTGGACTGCCTTCTTCCATCTCCGAAACATTTCTAGACTTCGCCCTGTTCTTACACAACACAGTACTGAAGTATCAGTTAATGCCTGAGTCACCTCACGTATAGATTACTGTAATGCTATTCTATCTGGCAATCCACAAAAATATATCCATCGCTTACAACTTCTCCAAAATTCTGCTGCCAGGATAATAACCTGCTGTTCTAAATCCACTGAACATATTACACCTATTCTCTCTCAGCTTCACTGGTTCCCTGTTCACTACTGAATACAATACTAAATACCGCTCTGAACATGTAAAGCTCTCCACAACGTCACTGATCTCCTCCAGACTGACACTCCTGTTGCTCACTCAGATCCTCATCTGCAGCTCGACTTTCTGTACCACACATTAAACTTAGTTCTATGGGAGCTCGAGTGTCTCAACTCGGGAATTCTCTTATCTCTCATATCCATCAGCTCAATTCAATAACACATTTTAAAACTGCCCTTAAAACTTATCTTTTCAACCTGGCATACCAATTGTGAATTTTGCACTGTTACTGCCAGTTATCTTTGTTTGTTTGCTAGCTAATTATTGCTTTTTGATTTATCATTCTTTTGTTTTAATTTTACTAATGTTGTTTAATTTTACTGTAAGAAGACCGTGAGTGCTAAGATTATAAAACGGGATTTTCTAATGGCCAAACATAACCAAAACAATTATTCAGCCTTAACTATGAAATGTAATCCCCTGGGATCTTGTTTGGAGCGTACAGCGGTTTGTACAATCCCAAGCAGCACATGCGTGAGGCATCTTTATCCATTACTTCACTCCACAGCAGTGCCACTCACAATATGGCGGCGACATTGATGTACGATGCTGCTGGTCATGCCGTGTCTAGTAATTCTATGTCTATGGTCCGAAGGAGGAATAGGAATCAAGAAAAGTGGCGTAGGGATGTATTGGAGGCCGCAGACAGCGTGGGGAAGGGTTTGGAAGAAGAGGACTAGGAATCGAGAAATGCCATGTGGGCTGATTGTGGGGGGGACCGGTTTTGAAGAGGAAGCAGGACGAACCAGAAAAGAAATATATATAAGAAATATTAAAAAGTACCAAGTAGTTAATATGGGAATAATGTATATTTTTCTTTTTAACAATATTTAATGTTCTAATTGTTTAATGAATCCATTATTTACTAATTAGTGGGTCTGATGCTAAAGCAGCCTTTGATTATTCAGTGTTGTTTACCAGTGTGTCTGCTCTGCTCATTTTTAATTTTCATTAATAAGATACAACAAAGGGGGTAAAACTGCACAGAGAGGGCAAAATATAATGAAACCAACAAAAGAGAGTAAAGCATTTCAATCTATAGCAAAAGCAGAAATATTTCTAAATGTCTTATAAATGTAAAAATCACGCTGCTGTGATTTTCTGAATGTAGAATAAAAGAAAAATAATCCCAGCGAATTAAATGAGGTGTTGTCACTGATTAGGAATCGGGTTGGAACAAAAACCTGCAGCCAGGACCGAGGTTGGGAAACACTGACCTAGGAGATGGCTGATGTCATATGCAGGATGTTTGAGGAGGATTAAGAAATCGGCTCTCTTCGCAGGTGTACCCAGCAGGGGGCGCATGATCCCTGGGGAGAGGTTTGTGAGAGATTGCAGGCTTTACTATACCACGAGTACACATAAAAACATATTAAATAAAGTATTAAATCATTCCCTAGGGGTACGATGGTGATTCTAACAGGAAGAAAGAATCAGCAATCAGTAACAGTAAAGGAAGATTTTAGCTTCAGTTTAATATCGGCTTAACACTCACAATGACACAATAGTCAAAGGAGATCTATACTTGACCAAAGCACAATGCAGTTGAGGTTTCCTGCGATCGGCGCTTGCCCAGTCCTTGACAAAGAACACGGGAAAGCATTGAACCCGAGGCACGGGCAGGAACAACGACTTCCATCCATCTGTAGGTGAACACTAGATTTTCATGCAGTTGTTCGATTTTTAAACCCTCTCTTTAAACATGCAACCTCCAAACATGGGCACATTCTGGTCTGCTGGTTCAGCACTCACAGAGCTGAGCACAGAGGTCCCTGCTCACTCCTTCTTCTCCTGAATACCCTGCCTTGAAGAGTTGTTTGTTGCTTATCTTCTTGTCATTTTGCTAACTCCAGTGAATCTGCCGCCTTTGTCAGTCAGCTTGCCTCGTGTGTTATGTGAGAGACGCGTGTCCTTTTCTGTCAGCTGTCTTAGCAAAATGTGTCTGGTTTCTGTTCAATGATACAATGAAATAAACTTTACAGATGAAAGTGACACACTTTAAGCATTGGCTCCGCTACACCAGGAAGACTTGACAGTTGCCATGAGTATAGAAACTTCATGAAAAAGAGCTGAACTTTAGAATTATTGAAGAACAACAATAAAACAGGAATGAGACTATTATTTAGATATTTTATTTGGTTATTCTAACAACTCTAGGGGCTGGGCCAGCCACCCAACCCGACACAGACAGACGCTAGAGGCACACTGATAAAAAGCAAAGATGTTTTTATTATTTTTTTCTTCACCACGTGGGAAACGCCTTCCCCATTTCCCACAGGCACAGCTCAGTCCCACCAACACAAAACCACACAATGCAATAAATCCTCTTCTCTTTCTCCTCCATTCCTCCTCAGAAAGCTTCATCCACTACCACCTGACTCTGGCTCACCGAGTACTGTCCACTGGTCCCTTATATAAGGCCCACGGAAGTGCTTCAGGTGTTTGTTGCCCTATTTCCGGCAACACTTCCAGGTGTGGTGGAAGAACCGCCCAAATGGGCTCAGGAACAGCTGCAGCGCCTCCAGATCCCAACAGGGCTGTATCAGACTCCATCTCCCATGAAGCCCTGTGGGAGTCCAGGGGGGCTGCCATTTAGTGATTCGAGGGAAGTAGTGTTCTGTCCACACTGGCTTCCCTGGTCCATCCATATCAGAGGTGTCCTGGCCGAGCAAGGGCCCCAGCCATCTATGACAGTATGTAAGTTAATGGAACAATCAGATGCTGGGTGTGTAAGCCAATGAACCAATCAGGGTAAATGTCAGGTGATGTGTATGTATTACTTCAACACTGTTATATATATGTATTTTATTTTTATTGAATTAATTAAAAGCATAAAACATTCCATACAATCAAGTCAAACTTAACAAAACTAAATTCAAATCAACCATCACCCATGAGAAAGGAAGGCCAACAGCCCGAGTGAAACTATTAACAGTAGTAAAGAGAGAAAGGAAAAATATAAAATTCAGCACTGTTATGTAAATTCAGTTATCAGTAAGTATGAGCTTCTGTCTCTGTTCTGTGACCATTTGCTCTTCCCAGGGCACTGTCCCTTAGTAGACTGCTATAACAGGATGGCAGAGGCTGCCTTAGGGGTGTGTGGGGCCGGTTACGTCAAACACAGTTACCGGTATGTGTGGACTGCAAAAACTTGCACGCGAAATTAATAAAAATAATGTTAACATACACTGGACTTTCTCTTTACAGTATTCAGCTAAATCTTTGCAAGATAACACACTGACTTAAATATAATGATATACTCTATTAAAAAAGTGCAATTCATAATTCATGACAATACCACGATAGTGCGAAATGCGATGTGGTGTCATGTGGAAATTAGCAGGGCCTCTTCTAAAAAAGTACCCAAATTGCAAGTATGCTCTGAGTTTCGATATGCAGGATGTCATAGTTATAACTCACGTTGATGTCATGTCAGCCGGTTTATTATTACCGATACATGTTTTGTGCATTAATATTCAACAACAGCATTTATTTATATAGTACATTTTCATACAAAAAGTAGCTCAAAGTGTTTTACATAATGAAGAAAAGAAAAATAAAAGACCAAATAAGAAATTAAAATAAGACAACATTAGTTAACATAGAAAAGGAGTAAGGTCCGATGGCCAGGGTGGACAGAAAAAACAAAAAAAAACTCCAGCTGGCCGGAGAAAAAAATAAAATCTGCAGGGGTTCCAGGCCACGGGACCGCCCAGTCCCCTCTGGGCATTCTACCTAACGTAAATGAAACAGTCCTCTTTGTAGTTAGGGTTCTCACGGAGTCACTTAATGTTGATGGTCATACGGACTTCTGGCTTTTAATCCATCCATCATTGTTGGAACATCACAGTGCTTTGAGTAGATGGTTGTTTTCGAACTATGGAATGTTTTCAAAGACGTACATGTACGAATTTCACCTTGAAGAGGGATTTTTAAATAGGTTCCTCTTAGAAGCATCTCAAATATAGATATACTGGAGAATATAACTTGAGAAATCCGCTCAAATGGGACATGCGGGCCTCTTAGGCGTGGGGTCTGGGGGCGTTCGCCCCACTTACTACCCCCAAACACCGCTCTTGCAAGATGGTACCTCTGCTGATTTGCTGAAGAGAAAATAAAAGATGCCGTGAACAAGTTTCCTCCTGCCTGATTCTTGACTGAAAGGGGTCCTAGTTTGAGGACAGAATTTCTTTATTCAATACGTTTCTTTAATATATTTCACCCACACCATAGCCACCCCATGACTCTCAGTCCCTTCTCACAGATGGTTTTTGACGCTTCACTCTGTGCTCTGAACGCCCCACTCAACCTGAATCATCACTGTGGGTTGCCTTCAAGGAAAAAGCAATGTGTCATGAAGGAAGGACTGGATGGAGCCCAAAAGAGATGGCTTCCTGACAGACTCAGTTAAAAAAACCCTTGACATAGCAGCAGGCGTCTGGTATTATAGTCACTCTTGTGCAATTTCAAACCTTGAAGAATGGTCAATGTTCCAGACTACCCTGGATAATCTCCAAACCTGAAAAATGATGTGAATATGAGGGTATGGATGGAACTGTACATGTTCTGGTGTATTAATTCAAGTAGGGCAAAGACACGGGAAGTCCAAAATATGAAGTGTTCTATTAATACATAGAAGACGTTACCAGATTATGAAATTAAAATTAGCATCTTGGAGTTGTCTAGATCTCAACTTGACAGGGTTAAAATGACATACAGTAACACTCTTGGCATTGCTAGTCCTGTTCAGAGTCATAAACACTTTTTATAATGCAGGCCATCTACCAGCATTTAGGTCTTGAAATCCATTGAGGGAATTTAACACGGACTGACGTAAATCACTTCAGATATGCAAGCTCTCACTTCAACAAGAACGAGTGTGTGCAGCCTTCTGCTATGAAACAGGCACCCTCTCTGTTAGATGCTCAATCTGAGAAAATACTAAGCAGAGTTCTCATTAAGCTCCGCAGGTTTAATAGGTGTAGCAGATAGAGGCGTGGTCCACCTCTAACACCCTCAGGTACCACTCTGAAAGTATAATAATTATTATTTTTATTAATATACAGTGCACCAAACACCCTCCATTCCACACTCATAAATCACTAATAAACTACAAAATAGTCTTTCCTCCTCGCCCAGACACTTCGCCCTCCTACCTCCAAGCTCAGCTCACTGTCTGGGCGAGGAGGAAAGAGTATTTTGTAGTTTATTCCCACAATCCTTTTATACACCCTGACCCAGAGGTGTTCCTGTCCAATCAGTCCACAATTCCATATTCCTTCCGGGTCAGGGCAAACAGTCCTTTTCTTCACCCCGGGAGCACGTCGTTTCTTCCTGTCACATGACTATGACGTACTCCTAGGTTGTAGGGCACATGCGAGCCTATGAGCCCCCCTACAGCGACGCCCGGTGGCCCCCAAGGTATCCAGCAGGGCTGTGTAAAAACACTACAAAGTCCATGATGCCCTGCTGGAACTCGGGGCATGATCATGCAGTCGGGAGGGCTTCTCCTGGCAGCATGGGGTTGAGGGCCTGAGTTAAATGCCAGCAATCCACCACATGGGTTATATGTAATCTCAAGCCCAGGCTTGAACTTTAGTGAGGATAAGCACCTGAGGGGGTGAGTGTCACCCTGAATGAATTCCTCAGTGCAGACAAACAGTGCCATAACCCTGATTCACTTACGTGATTGGTGAGTGTAATGGAAGGGGGAGTAGAGCAAGGCAGAGAGAGTGAGAGTTTGAGTGAGCGAGATAAAGAGCAAGAAAGAGAGAGAGAGTGAAAGAGGCTGCTGCTTACCTAAAAGTGATTTACTCAAAATGTAACCTGAAAAAGCTCAGTGATCACCTGGAAATTGCAAGACCCTCTGTTTGTGTAATGATAAACTTGAACTTCATTTCCAGGTAACATAGTTACTTCTGTTGGTGATTCATTCACATACATAACAGGATTATTACAATTAATAGCATACAATATACACTCACTGACCACTTTATTTGGTACACCTGTATCTAATCAGCCAATCACATGGCTGCAACTAAATACATTTCGTCATGTAGACATGACCTGCTGAAGTTTAAATAGAGCCTCAAAATGGGGTAGAAAGGTGACTTAAGTGACTTTGAATATGGCATGGTTGTTGGTGCCAGATGGGCTGGTTTGAGTATTTCAGAAACTGCTGATCTACTGGGACTTTCACACATAACCATCTCTAGAGTTTAGAGAGAAGGGTCTGAAAAAGGGAAATATCCAGTGAGCGGCAATTCTCAGGGTGAAAATGCCTTGTTGATTCCAGAGGTCAGATGAGAATGGCCAGACTGGTCTGATCTGATAGAAAGACAACAGTAACTCAGATAGCCACTCGTTACAACCGAGGTCTGCAGAAGAGCAACTCTGAATGCACAACATGTTGGACCTTTGAAGCAGATGGGCTACAGCAGCAGGAGACCACACTGGGTGCTACTCCTGTCAGCTATAAACAGCAACTGAGGCTACAATTCACACACGCTCACAAAAATTAGACAATAGAAGATTGGAAAAACATTGCCTGGTCTGATAAGTCTCATTTTTTGCTGCAACATTCAGATGTTAGGGTCAGAATTTGGCATCAATAACATGACAGCACGGATGCATCCTGCCTTCAATCAAAGGTTCAAATTGGTGGTGGTGGTGTAATGATGTGGGGAATATTTTCTTGGCACACTTTGGGCCCCTTAGTACCAATTGAGCATTGTTTCAATGTCACAGCCTTCTCTGCTCCCCTGTGAAACTTTGTGACCCAAGCTTGACAATATACAGTATATATACATACACACACACACACATACACATACAGTATATATATATATATATATATATATATATATATATATATATATATATATATATATATATACAGTATATATATATATATAGTGTATATAGTGGACTATGGCTGGCCAGTCATCCCGGCCAGTACTCCCAAGCCACCAGGTGGAGCTCTCCCTGCAACATGGAGTTGCCCCGAATGCCAGGAGGGAATTATGGACAATGGAGTTTTCATTCACAGACCTGCTGGATACCACAGGGGCCCCTAGAGCACTGCAGGGAGGCCCAAAGACTGTTACGTGCCCTATAACCCGGGATGAAAAGAAGACTTTTAATCTGACTCAAAATTGCTAAGAAGTCACATGGACAGGGTTTCAGAAGCACTTCTGGGACACCGACTATAAAAGACTGTGGGAGATCCCAGACGAGTGAGCTGAGCTGGGTGGCAGGGTGGCAACGTGTCTGGGAGTGGAGGATTGTTTATTGATTATTGGTTTATTGTGATTTATGAGAATAGTGGAGTAGAGGGTGCTTTCTGCACTGTATATTTCAAATAAAGTCAATTATTGGACTTTTACCTGGTGTCTGGCGTCAAGTCTGAGGGTTCAAGAGGACTACAGGGCCCCCTATCTGTCACTATATATATATAGATTTTACATGGCCCTTTTCATTATTAGCCAAGGTTTTAAAGTTATTTCCCCCTCTATAATTGAAGATGTTTGTGACTATGTATGCTTGGGAACTTTGTAGTTCATAACAACTAGTGTCATTTTTTGGACAATTAAAATAACAATCTCTGGTTTTAAATTTATTTCTGCTCCTTAACTGCTCCTTAACTATGATTTATGTCTAATGTTTTGGTTTTCACTTTATTTAATACTAGCAAAATACCCGCACATCACAGCGGAGAAAAAGTGTGTTAAAGAAGTTATGAAAAAGAAAAGGAAACATAAAATTAAAAATAACGTAACATTTGCTTTTTATTCGTTTGCATAAGCACAGTCCTTCACCAGCAATTATTTAATGTTAGCTCAGACCCGGCACTTAAAAGTTTCTCTTGCACTTTCGCTGAGTTTGTGCCAAACACTATTCTATCCCTGACCATCTTATCTTCGTTTGCATAAGCACAGTCCTTCACCAGCAATTTTAACTTCATTACAAAGTGATCAGAAGTCTCATTTATACCCTGAGTCTTCTCATTAAACTTGTATCTCGCGAATATCGTATTTGTTGTAGGCATGACAAACGGCAGCAGCAGTGTGTCAATAAACTTAATTTTAACTTAAGGTTTACACTGTGCTTTGTTTCCACAGTAGCTGCACTTATGAATATGCTTGTATGCGTCACTCGCTTTTTATTCTTTTGCTGCCTTCTCAATTGTGTAATGCATTTTTTGTTCAGCGCTCTTTGGAACTCTTCCTTGTTCTCTGTGTACTGCGTTCACAGTCAGTTCATGTGAGCTGCTCGGAGTACATGCATCGAAGGTTCTCAGCTGTGCTTGTGCTATCTCGTTCGATCTTGTGATGTCCACGGCTTTATTTAATGTTAGCTAAGACCCGGCACTGTTTCTCTCGCACTTTCGCTGAGTTTGTGCCAAACACTAGTCTATCCCTGACCATCTCGTCTTTGTTTGCATAAGCACAGTCCTTCACCCGCGAATATTTAGCGGCAGCGTGTCTATTGGATTGCTGCCAACGGATGGCCTTATATGGGCAGGCACTCAATTACGTGGGAGGCATGATAATGAGGGACGCAACTCCGCCTCACACGGTGACCGAGCTGCAGGTTATGGCTGTATATATGTACGTAAGTAGGTTCCAGTTAGGACCGTTACGCGTAGAATTTCGAAATGAAACCTGCCTAACTTTTGTAAGTAAGCTGTAAGGAATGAGCCTGCCAAATTTCAGCCTTCTACCTACACGGGAAGTTGGAGAATTAGTGATGAGTCAGTGAGTGAGTGAGGGATTTGCCTTTTATTAGTATAGATTTTGCTTTCTGACACTCTGAGATTTTAACCATGGAAAATATTGAAGTTTGAAAGGTTCTACAAAACTCAAAAAGGCATTAATGTCAAAACTAGGCATTGAAATGCCCCAACTAGACCTGGCCCTGAAACTCAGAATGAAGCTTTGTGGCATTGTTCTGGTGTGAAATGTTGTGTATAAGTTGAAACATATGTTTTATGTCTTTATTTGTATTTTATTAGACAAATAAAGGATAAGAACAACAATGGTTTGATGTTTAACTAACCACGTCACCCCCTTTCAGGAGTGAGTCTTTGTAATTTCATGACAGGGTTGGGAGAAGGGCCTCAAACCAGTTTAGCAAGTGATTCTCTGCAGGACCATCTGAATCAACACCCACAGAAAAGCCAAATTACCGAGCTGGCAAGCATCAGCTGAACAAATGGTTTTGGAGGCAGATGTGAAAGGTATTGTGTGCCCCCATTGGTCTGAAGTATGGCTGTTTGGGATCGATTTGAATCAGAGGCCATTCTGCAGCACAACACCCTATTGGTGTAAGGATTTGGACATAGAATGGATTAATTTGGTTGCTTTACTCCTCTGTTTCTCACTCTCACACACACCATCATGATGAAGGAGCATGGACTGAAAAGAAGCACAACTCAGCAGCCGTATTGAGACAGGCATGCGGCCACCATAAAATGATGACTTCACTAGAGACATTTTAAATAAGTAACAAGTCTGTGTGCCACCTGAAACTATACATCAGCATTTTTCAGGTTGTATGGTTGCCATTATTCAAATCTACTTTACTTATTGTTATTATTTTATGAATATTATCAATATTACATTATTTAAAATGTAACTTTTAAATATGTAAATACAAAATTTCTCTGCAGGACTCTCTGACTCGTCCCCACAGGAAAGCCAAATTACCGAACTGGCAAGCATCAGCTCCGCAAATAATTTTGGGGGCAGGTGTGAAAGGTATGGTGTGTCCTCATTGGTCTGAAGTATGGCTGTTTGTGATTGGTTTGAATCAGAGACCATTCTGTAGCTCGACACCCTATTGGTGTAAGGATTTGGACAAAGAATGTATTAATTTGGTTGCTTTACCCCTCCCTGTCTCTCTCACACCATCATGATGAAGGAGCATCTCACACACCATGCACTGAAAAGAAGACCACACTGAGAAGCACAACTTGGCAGCCATATTGAGACAGGCATGTGGCCTGTTCTGAAGAAAGCCATAAAATGATGCCTTAACTAGAGACATTTAAAGTAACTGCAGGTCTGTGTGCCACCTGAAACTACACACCAGCATTTATCAGGTTGTATGGTTGCCAATATTTAAATGTACTTTGCTCATTGTTATTATTTTATGAATATTATCAATAATACATTATTTAAATTGTAACTTAACTCCTGCTTGTCTTTTACTCTATGTTATTGCCTGAGGTTATAGATGTAGAAGGGAAGGTGTGGAGAGGTTATAAAGTATAATACCTTATAAACAGTGGCAAGTCTGTGAGACTTGAGGCATTCTGATAAAGTCTACATGATAAAAAATACAAAAGGGGAAATCAGAGTAATATAGAACTGTGCCAAGACAAAACAGACATGCAAACTGGGAAAGGCCCAAAAAGGGAAAGTAGAACCATGACTATCCCTAGCACCAAGAACAAAACAGAATTTCTTTCAATAACAATATGTTTTATTCAAACAGATATTCAAAATCTAAACAAAAAACTGATTTAAAAATGTTCAAGTATTAAACAAAATAAAAATGCAAAAATAAACAAAATCCAAATTTGCAATCCAAAATTAAATCTAACAGGAAGCGGACAAAGTCAATTTACCAAAGAATCAAAAATATAACTTACAAAATTCTAGGCTCAGGTATCTCAGGCCTTTTCATAGGCCAAGGCAGTACTCCCAACTGTAGTTTCAGGGGGCCCCCACCCCATGGGTTCAATAAATAAAAGATAAGGTCAATAACTAGCAAAATTAGCAGAAGAAGACAAAATATAATGATTAATAAACCTAACCATACTAAAATATAATACAATAAAAAAAGAAAAGATGCTGCTGCCATCTCAGGGAGGACTACCTAATGAGAAAGATGAGTCACCCTGAGCAAATTCCTCAGCAGAGACATATACCAGTTCAACTTCCAGATGAAGACAGACACTTGATTGGGACTCGCTGGTATATTCACAAATCTATGTTTAGATCTACAGTATGTCTAAAACACAACAGAGTTAAAAAAAAGAAAAACAACACAATGAACAAACAATTTAAAGAGATGCCAGTGATGGAGCTCTGGTTGAACCATAACAACCCTGACAGAGGTGTAATAATGTCACTGGGAAGGTTGAAAAAGATCGAAATAAGCAAACACAAAATGAATCACATTTCAAAGCAAAATAATAATATGGAAAATCAGTTCTGAACTCTTTTCTGATATGCTGGAGCCCAACGTTGAGTTTAAGCCACACAATGTAATTCTCATTACCTCCCGGGAATGGCAACAGGTAGCTGTACAAAATGTCAGCAAAGTGCAAGCCACTCCAGAGATGGGCCAATGATTCATTTCTGAGAGATGGAGTGCCGTCGCCTAGCATCCACATGCAAAGAAGCACCCTGGGGTGCTGCAGGCTCTGTATTTTCTCTTTCTCTTCGAGGAGCACAAAGAGTAACAAATGTCTGTAATTACCAAACATACACAATAATTTAATCATTCATCCATTTGTCCTAATTTTATCTCCCAACCTAAGAGCGTTATGAGGGAATTGTTCTCTGGGTAAAATTTAGGTGGTTCAAAGATTTAAAATTTAAGCTTTGGAAAACAAAAAATAAACAAAATCAGGGCGACTGAGTTCAAGCTGTTCTGTGTTGGGGGAAAAAAATGAAAAATCACATCAAACGTCTGCTTGTCACCATGACAACATGTCCTCTACATTACCTCCCATTATGTACTATAATAATACACAGCAGACCATTAGGAGTCATTCTTCTCACCGACTCAAAAGAGACAATTAGCGCTTGTGAAATATCGCCCTCAGCAGCTGGGCTGGACTCTGGAGCCCTGCTGCATCAATGGCGCCCCGGCTTACTCTCTTTTTAATTCCCCACCCTTTATCCTAACAGCTGTTCTGCTCAGCTCTGTGATGTTCGCAGCTTCGGCGGTGTTTTCCCAGGCAAACGGCATCTGTTGCAAAGGATCATAAACATTAAAAACAGATGGGATCTTAGTGTCTGCCCAAGTTTCAGAAAGGTGGATTAGTGCCTGAATGTTAAACGCAGTGTGGAGCCTGCCCCGGACAATTCACCAACCAACTCATGTTTAATCATTATATACAATATTTACAGTGCACACAACCCAATACTCTCGTATCAAACACCCTCAGTCCAGGTCTCTTATCCAATGCCTTTTTCCTTCTCCTGACTGCTTCCACTCCTCTCCTCCGAGCTCTGCCCTCTTCCACCTGACTCCAGCCATGGAATGGAGGAAGGTGGCCCCTTTAATGCTCTCCCGGACGTGCTCCAGGTGCCTCTCGATAACCTTCCACCAGTCCTCCTAGGTGTGGCAGAAGTGACGGCTGTGCTTCCGGGTGTCCATGGTCTTCTTCCTCCCAGCACTTCCAGGTGTGGTGAAAGTGCTGAGTGCCAGGGCTCCTCAGGCATCTGGGCGCCTATAGGGTTGAGTTTCCATGCTCCTTTCCCGTGGTCCCCAAAGCCACCAGGGTGGTCGCCCACTCGTGGTCTGGAGGAGGTGTAATCCCTCCTCCGGTCCTTCTGGGCGTCCCAGCTGGGTAAGACCCCCAACACCACAGCAGTAAAATTGGGAGGACTAAATCACTCTTCATGTCTAAATAGACATTATGTGTGGTGAATCTGATCATTACCTGTGTTAACCTTAAGATGTAAGTGTGTGGGTCCAGCATCTGGATTAAGTGGAGGTGGCCAGTTGTTGATGGTTAAAATTAGATTTTGACTGTATACATTCTTAAGATAATAATATGGTAAATAAGACTGCACTCAGGATATACTCAGAAACTCTTAGGAAGAGAAACCTAACAGTTGGATGGTTCTTCACTGGATGGGACACACATTGACATTCATTTGTAAAAACCCTTTACACTCGTTCATTTCTTCAAGATGGGGATTGAGAACTCGCTCATTTTTTCATTAGTCTAGGACACCGTTGGCATCAGCATTTGTTAAAGGCAGGTGCAACATATAAGGACCCAGGATAATAGAATAAAAACCATTACAGAGGGCAGTGAAGGCTCCGAATGCAACTGTTTAACAATCACTGCCTTAGAAAGACAAACAGGATTGTTTAAGACCACAGCCATCCTCCACAGCTGCTTTTCTCCATCCTCCCAACAAAGCCAGTGGTACTCACACCAATAGAAATAGAAAGTCAATCATAAGAACACATTTTTTAACCTGACAAACAGTATTTGTGTGTGTATATGTGTAAGTATACACTGATGAGCTATTCTGACCACCTCCCTAATTCCCTAATATGCTGTTCCTCCACCATCTATCACCAAGCCATCTCTGACTTGCCATGGTATGGACTCTGTAAGATCTCTGAAGGTGTCCTGTGATATGTGCTGCCAGAACATTAGCAGCAGATCTGCTAACTCTGTGTGTTAAGCAAAGTGGAGCCGCCACAGATCAGACTTGTTGTTTCAACATATTCCACAGATGCTCAATTGAATAGGGCAACACCTTGAACTCTTCATCCTGTTCCTCAAACTATTCTCAAACAATTGATACAGCGTAACAGGGTGCATTATCCTGCTTAAAGATGCCAATGCCATCAGGGAATACCATTGCCATGAAGGGGTCTTCAACCATGTTTAGGTAGGTAGTATACATTAAGTCAATGAGAAGACCAAGGGATTCTTAGAAGAACATTCCCCAAAGCATCACAATTCCTCCACCAGCGTGTCTTCTTTCCAAAGTAGATCCTAATGCTATCTCTTCCCCAGGTAAATAACATGGACCTACCTGCCCATTCATACCATGAAACAAAAAAATGGAATTCTTCAGACCAGGCAACCTTTTTCCATTTTTCTATGATTCAGTTCCAACACTTGTCTGCCCCATTGTAGATGTTTTCAGTGATGGACAGAGGTTAGCATGGGCACACTGATTGGCCTGCAGCTACACAGCCCCATACATAGCAGAATTCAATTCACTGTGTGTTTTGATACATTACCATCTGTAGCCATCATTAAAATTTGATAAACCTCTTTCATTGGTTAATCTTAGTTGCTCAACATCCTCTCCATGGATCGTGTTTATTCCTCAGTCAATAGGTACTCACAATGGCTGATCATGAGCATCCTGTTTCAGAAATGCTCTGTTCTACTCATCTGGGCATAATCATTTGGCCCTTATTAAAGTCACTCAGGTCTTTACGCTTGTCCATGTCTTCTGCATATTCAACATGCCAAGTATCACTGACCTTGACATGTTTTGTTTTTACGTGATAGTTGACACCATTTGATTCAGACAGGAATGGTCATAATGTTTTAGGATGAGGAGGTTAGGAGCAGGCACTGATACAGCACATTGCTGCACCCACCGCATGACAAACCAACTCAGGATCCCAGATTAGGAGCTCAGTGCAGCCATGCAATGGGTGACACCACAGCACCACACTTGTTTAGATGAAGTTGAACAGTGTGAGGATTTTGATGGTGGCTGGAGGGCCAATTCTCCCACCAACCTCCAGGTTTTTCCCTGCAGGTTGGAGGGCCTACATGCAGGATTGGATGCAGATTAATATCATACCCAGAACAAAATGTTTCAGCTCATGTATATTTTAACATAACTGAACAAGATACAAAGGACAGAAAGATATGGAAGAAGATGATCAGCTGTGGCGAACCCTAAGGGAAGCAGCCGAAAGAAGAAGAAGATATTTTAACAAAACACAAAGACAAAGGATAAAGGGTTGGGTCACCAGTGGTAATCCCCCTATAATTGTTGGCATAAAAATAACAAAAGTGATTTTAAAATCATCAGAGTAAAGTTTTTCTAGATGCAAATCAACTGCTAGACCAACTCAAGTTGGAGGCGGTGGTGGTTATCAAGGCTGGAAGAGGCTGGCCTAGGCGACTAGAAACTAGAAATTACATCAGATGCTTTTGTACAGTCAATCTTCTGACCTGCAGTTACAGGAAGTGGAGAGGCATTACAAGACAGCACCAACCCTTGGCTCAGGATGGAATTACCCTTTGATGAGCCCTGACATTGTCTCCCATGTGAATTTGTGTGACAATCTATCTCTATATATAAAAAATCCAATGTCTATCTGTCTGTCTGTCTGTCTCTCTGTCCGCTTTTCACGAGAGAACTACTTAATGGATTTAAATTGGGTTTTTTTCTATAATTTGCTTGAACATTCCGTTTGATTTTGCAACTTCTCTCATCACGCTATATATCATAGTTCGCTTGCGGTACCGATTTATTTGTGCAAATCTGAGGCAGAGGCTGCAGGATGAGGGGAGGGGGTTGGGGACATTACTCACGAGCCAGCCTCCATTCAAGTTACTCTACCTCTTGCCACGTGTTGGAGTGTACCTTGCCTCCTATTAGCTCGTAATACCTGTTTGTTCAGCAGACATAATCATCTGCAGATTGTTAAGGAGTAACGTATTACATTTTCGAGAAAGAGAGAGATCAGAGCTACGTGTGTTTTAGAGGGTAGCTGCTGATTGCCATGCTTTTCTCCCCATGTGAGGAACGCTGTCCCATCAGAGCTGAACACAATTATATACAGTGTTTCAATGCTTGACATAGGAGCATACCTACCTTCCACTTGGCCAGAATTACATTTTGTTTAATTGATTTTGGGACAGCTAGTATATATATATATCCCGGCCAGTACTCCCAAGCCACCAGGTGGAGCTCTCCTTGCAGCATGGAGGTGCCCCGAATGCCAGCAGGGAATTATGGACATTGGAGTTTTCATCCACAGACCTGCTGGATACCATAGGGGCTCCTAGAGGATGCTACCCAATTACCCAAATTATCACAAAGTATATGTGGATAAAGTGGAATATTAAAATCTTGGAAACAGATCAAGTTCTCTTTGGAAAGCCTTCTTGCTTGCTTGGTGCTGAGCTGGATTATAATATTTCATTACCAAAATGAACAATCTGAGTACATAAGACAATTAAAAGTAGGTGGCATTCAGTGTCTACAATGGAAGGAGTCTTATTTACATATGGCACATGGCTTCAAGGGTAGGCCATGACTGCAGATAGATCAGTGCGTGTTATGTGGCACGTTGCTCTTTTTCAAGGTGCTCCATTGTCTCTGCTGTCCTAACAGCCTTGCCTTAGTTAACTGGAGGAAAACTTAATGAGCAACATAAAAACATAAAGTGAGAGCATCGGTCATATATGACTGGATGTGTGTATTACTACTGGGTGGCACATTTTGCTTCTTATTCTTATATTTCATTATTTCATAAAACATTCAAAAGAAACTTGCACCCTTAGCATGAGTGTATTCAAGAGTCTAACCTGAAGTGACCTTTAGGTTTGATTTACAAATTTATTGATGAATGTTTTGACTGTTCAGTACTAGTTGTCGGTAAACAGCGATGCTGTTTATGTATCTGTTGCTCATAACAACAACATAGACAGTCGTAGCTATGAATTTATAACCGAACAATTCAGTTACATCATGCTGTCTGGATAATACATTTACTTTTTGTATTTGTTTCTTCTCAATAGTTTCAGATGACAAAGCGACAAAATGAAATCGATTGTCCAAGGTTGAGTTACATTCAAATAAGGCACTCAATATGTGATTGAAGTGTAGACTTTTGCGTTAATTTAAGGGGTTTACCAAAAATATCCTATGAGTCATTTAGGGACGACAGCAATTTTTCTGCATAGCTCCCAAATCCATCTCCAGGGTCTCAAAAGTATTTGGACATTTGTCTGCCATGCTTTTCCATAGCAAGTTGTGAGCATGTCCCTCATTATTTCATTAACTATTTAGCATTGAGTTGATTCCAAGTGTGGAATTTGCATTTGGAAGCTGTGACTGTGAACTCTCAATATGAGGTCCAAAGAGCTGTCCATGCAAGTATAAACAGGCCATCATTAGGCAGAGAGAACATAACAAACCCTTTAGAGAGATGGCAGAAACACCAGGGGCCTCATATATAAACAATGCCTACGCACAGAAATATTGCGTAAGAACTTTTCCACGTTCTAATCGTGATGTATAAAACCTACACTTGGCATAAAGCCACGCACTTTTCCACGGTACCTCATACCTTGTTGTACGCAAGTTCTCCGCTCGGTTTTGCAGACTGGCGGCACCCAGCGTCAAAGCAGTGCTACTGTTCTTGTGTGATTACTCTTTATTTTCATGACGCGGCTTTATAAATACACAGAAACTTACCGCATATTGTTTATTAGTGTAACGCATCTGATTGTAATTAACTCGTAACAATATAATGGTCCAGGGAACAGCCATAGTATTCCAAATACCATAACTGCTTTAGCGTTGTTACTCTCACTTCTTCTTCTTCTTCAGCTCCTCCCATTAGGAGTTGCCACAGCAGATCATCTTTTTCCATATTACTCTCACTGCACGACTCAGAGTATTTATATCACTGTATCTGAGTGTGAATCACAGCAGCAGCTGATCGGAATGAGAATTATCGGTATACAGCTTTAAGGACACGCTGTCTCAGCCACTGCAAAATGTTTTAAAGCCTTTCCTGTACGGACCTCGCAGTTCAGAAACAGTTTCATCCCAAGAACTTTAAATGCACTCAATCAATTGCACCTTGTAGAATTGTTTGTACTTATAAGTACAATTACTTCACTGTAAACTTGCACTACATTTATAATATCTCACAACCTGAGCCACTTTATAAAGCGCGTATTTACATATGATGACGATATCATTTTTAAGATGAAATGTAGCAAAATATGTTTATTATATTATACTGGTAAAATTTTTACTTCATTTAAATAATCTATATTCTTCACTGGGACTGGCGTGAAGGATAGAATAATTAAACATGTACTATGAAGATATTTCAATGTTCTTTAAACGTTTTGAAGAATCGGCGCTAATCTTACAGATGGCTTAATGTCTATTACAGAGCTGAGTGTGTGGCAATCGGTTACTTGGAGAAAGAAAAGCAAGGACTGCAGGGGCGGCCACGCCAATATATATTGAATACAAAACAGAAAGAGAAAATAATGACACAGCTAAAAACGCAGCAGCAAATTTCGACAAAAGTTAAAAGCTTGTGTCATGAGCACGAGGTGGCTATGCAGTGTCCGCAATGGACGTGGCCATCTGCCGTGCATAAGATACCATATTGACATTAGCGGGCGAAGGAGCCATCGATTCTTTCTCTGCCCAGGGCCACCACAAGCCTAGAGCCGCCCATGAGTACTGCAGCAATAAATAATTTCATCGAAAGTCGCGCACAATCACTGCACCGTGAAACTCATGTTTAATAATGTGCTTTAACTCCTATCATCATGAAAATGATATCACGTATACATCTCATTATTTTAGTTATTCAGAGAGCTGTAATATCACGAATGTAATGGACTCTGTGTCCAGTTGCAGGAAGAGAGCCGGTTTAAAAAGCACGTAGTGATTCACACACATAGATCATATACGAGTAGAAGATCAAATACAAAACAAAGCATTTAACGTGCTACTTTAATTACGATGTGACTTGAGAAACTGGTTAATTAAACGATTTTAAGATGAAGTTTATGATGTTCTACTTTAATGACAAAATAAACTACGTGATTAAAGTGGAAATGTCGAGATTGAAGTTGACATTTCATGCTTTTTTCCCCACTGTGTGCCTTTTTTTTCTCTGTACCCTAATAAGCTTTCATAAGACACTCAGACGGTGGGCTACAACTCGCCTTTTCACAGTGACTTTGATATCTGAGCTTTCAAGTTTCTCCAACACGCTATGTCACTCGATCAACTTCCTTTTGTTGATTATACTATGGTTTATTTGAACAAATAGTATGTTTTTCCTTTGCCTCCACTTGGTATTCGCTGAAATTCTTATATTTCCCCCCGTGCTTTTCCCATTGTCTTTTCACAGAAGGCTGATCTTAAAGGTGATTTATATTGATTTGCATATTCAAAGAGGCGTAATTCTGGGAGGAGTTGGGGCAGGACATAAGGCGTGTGCACGAGCGATACTTTTCACGCTGACCAGGATTTATGTAGTGGAGTACGCACAGATTCCTGCATCTGGATTTTTCTGTGCATAAGCACATTTCAGCTTTTGTGCTTACATCATGTTATAGTGCGAATTTTACACACGGCATTATGAGAAGGAACACACTGGTGAGCTTGGCAACACCAGAAGGTCTGGAAAACCACAGAAGACAACAGTGCTGGATGATTGCAGAATTCTGTCCTTGTTGATGAAGAACCCCATCATGATATTTAGCCAAACCATGAGCACTCTCTGGGAGGTAGGGCTATCACAAAGTCTACAATCAAGAGAAGACTTCATAAAAGTAAAGACAGAGGGTTTATCACAAGGTGCAAACCACTGGTGAGCCTCAAGCAGAGGAAGGACAGATTAGACTTTGCCAGGGCAGTTCTAGAACAATTTTCTTTGGGCAAAGTAAACTAAGATCAAGATGTGCCAGAATGATGGAAAGAGAAGAGTATGGAGAAGAGAAGAAATGGCTCCTGAATACCACATCATCTGTGAATCATGGTGAAGGCTGTGTTATGTCCTGACCATGCATGGCTGCCAATGGGAGTCAGTCACTGGTGTTTATTGATGGTATGACTGCTGGTAGATGTAGCAGGATGTGTTCTGAAGTGTGCAAGGCTGCACTGTCTGCTCAGATTCAGACAAAACTGATAGGACGCACTTCACAATACAGATGAGCAATGAGCCAAAACATACTGTGATGTAAAACCATGTGCTTTTCAAAGCAAAGAAGTGGAATATTCTTCAATGGCCAAGTCATTAACTGACATCAACCCAACTGGACATGCATGTCACTTGCTGAAGACAAAACTGATGGCAGAAAATCCAACAAACAAGCAGCACCTGAAGACAGCGGCAGTAAAGGCCTGGCACAGAATCACTGGGGTGGAAACCCAGCACTTGGTGACGGCCATGGGCTCAGACTTCAGGCAGTCATTGACTGTAAAGGAGTTTCAATCAAATATTGAAAATGATCATTATATTTATGATTGTGTTAGTTTATCCAAATACTTCTTAGCCCATGAAAATAGGGGGACCATTTATAAAGATGGCTGTCATTCCTAAATGGCTCATATGATATTTTGGTAAACCCCTTAAATTACAGCTGAAAGTCTACGCTTCAATCGCATAATGATTGCTTTACTTCAAATCCATTGTGGTGGTGTACAGAGCCAAAATTGTGTCCAAATACTTTTGGACCCGACTGCAGTTAGCTGTCTTTAAATAAGACACATTTCTATAATGTGTATGCACTACATATGGGTGGTGTGTACCCTCAGACCAATTGAGTCACTTTTCACACATCAGTTTAATAGTGTGTAGGTTTCTGGGCACTTTAATGAAAGAATTCCCTCCCCACCAATATCTGATGTATCCACATCATCATACCTTTTTAAATTTAAATTTAAATTTTAAATAAAGATTTGCTGCTGTCATCAAAGACCCACACTGTGGCCCATCTCAACTGCAGCAAACCTGAGAGATGTGACAGAGTGAAATGAAAGAATCTGTGTCTGTAACATCTGAGGATGTAAGAGGCTCTGAGGAGAGTAAAGTGGGATATATTAAATGTTGCTGGTAGGACGGTGACCCCTGCTGCCTAAGGAGCTCTGTTACAACTTAATGAAGTAGCAGGATTTCTGAGGATGGAAGGATGAAGATCCAGAGCACGGATAAAAATAAGGTGGAAAGGTTTCAGATATGGCCTGCCTCCATAATCATAAAGAATGTTCAATCCACTTTCAAAAAAAGTTTATGAATTGTTACAGCTCATGGTAAATCATGTCAAGCTGAGGTACTGAGGAGGACCAGCTTAAACTTCTTATTACAGATGCAATTTAATTTCGTACAAATCTAATCTGATGTGATCAGATGGAATGGAAAAGGTAGGAGAGGGAAGGAGGATTTATGTGAATGAGCAATGGTAATGAATTGAGCACTTTATAAACAAGACTAAAATGTGTTACCCTGACATTGAAATACTGGCTGAATTTATCCACCTTACTGACTAAGGAAGATAAGTTACATCATCTTGATGAATGTTTATTAACTCAGCAAAAGAAATGATTCACTCTATTAGAAACACTCGAATGAACAATTATTCTGATCCTGGAATGCTGGGCACTTCAACCAGGGAACTTTGGAAGGAACAAAATTTTTTTCGGCATTTTCAGCTGTGGACACAAAGAGCTGGATCTGATCTATCCAAATGTTAGTATCTTACAATGTAACCTTATGACATAACTGGGAAGATCTGACCACATCTTACTGCCACCTACGAGCCTGTTATTGGCAGCAGCCACTCTCTTATTACGCATGCCAGAGGTTTTTGTGTGAGCTTGAGGGATTATGGTTTGTTATAATATTTCAATTCTCCTGAGCTTCTGTAAAGTGTTTAAATCTATCTATCTATCTATCTATCTATCTATCTATCTATCTATCTATCTATCTATCTATCTATCTATCTATCTATCTAAACCAGAAAAGAAAGAATAGGACTGTGACAATGAAAAATTTGGGTAGAGGTTAACAAAGACTTTGTTTTGAAGGCCAATGTTGCCCTTCAAGTTCCTGAACATGTTTTACTATAGTTTTTCAGGAGTGCAGCTATTTTTATTGAGAATAAATCTTCGAACCTTTATTCATTTTGCCTGGATGCATAACAGAGATTTTGGAACCACGAAGGCTTTGAGGAGTTCCCATACATGCCAATATAACTTCTACTACTATTTCTTTATTTCTGATATTTCAGTTCAGAGTACAACTATTTACCCTTGGCCTCTGTAATGCCAGGAGGTCTTTGCCACCCCATCAGCTGATTACCAAAGTCCTTTCATCTCATCATCTCTACTTGGTCAAGGTCTCCCTGCTAGGTAATGATCTCCATGCAGCTGATCCATTCCTACTGGGCCAAGATCTTCATACCATGTGCCAGCAAGGGAAGACATTTTCTTTATTGAGTATTTTCTGTTTGTCTTTGGACTGTGTTGGATTAACAGAAGGGATGTGTGGAATCCGCTCCTTCTGAGGGGGTTATGTTATGTTTTAGTCGGGTTTTTCATGTTTTTTTTTAATATTGTGTGCATCATATTATTGATGTTTATTGTCATTATTGTTGAATATGATTTGTTTATTTATTACTAGGAGGCTTCACCCGCCAAACCCTGGGTTTGTTATTTCGGAAATACAATTTAAAGAAATTGCTTTTTTTCATTTGAATTGTTACATATGCATTATGCTCACTTTTACTTTAAAACTTCAGTAAAAACAATATTTGGAATTAACTTTTCTGATATAATTTTTTATGGTCTTCCACTGTTAAATTTTCGTCTGCTGTTATCTCTTTCTTTACCGCTGATTTGTCTATTTCTTCTGGAAGTCCAAATTGCTGCATCGTTAAATCTTCTGCTTCTAACATTTCTTTGATGATCGAAAGAGCCATTTGTTCATTTGACTTTTTAGATATGGCCATTGTGGATTGCATGTCATTGTAATAAATAAATCTGGCCAACCAATAGTTTGGGATATTGCCATTGCATCATGATATAACTGTTGCAATGCTCTTGGACTACTTTGATATGATGATGGCAATATTACTGTTTTACCTATTTTGAATTTGTCTGAACTATTGATATTTGAATTTTGAATGTGATCAATGAGACCTTGCATATGTTCCGTTCTAAGTTTTGCTTGATTAGATTTAATAAGGAAGGGATGATTAGCTTTGACTTTTAGATACACATTAAAAATGTAACTGAGTTGTTAGATGACCGTGATCTTGTTTGAAAATGTTTGTAAGTACAGCGTGAATTGCTTCCAAAGGATGTCAGTATGACGAGACTTGACAGTGTCGCGGGACATGAAAGTGTCTCTCTGAAGTGTCTCTCTTCTAATCTGTCTCTCTTCAAAAGATCACGTCTCGTCGCAAGTTTTTTTTTTTTTTTTTGTAATAGAGAGATAGTTTTAATGTGTTTAGTCATTTAGTTATAGTTACAGTTTTAGTTATAGTTTATAGTTAGAGTTTTAGGAGGGCAAAGCCGCCATGATGTGCAACTGGCCGACTGTTTTTTGCCTATTTAAGTCCAGGCAGAGGGTCAGACCCTACAGACCAGCATTGAGTTGTATGAAATAAACATCTGTAAATACTTTGGGTGTGATTATTTTTTTCTTTTTTTGGTTTCTGTTATTTAAATTTTGGACTTGGACTTATTTGCCTTGGGTTGCCTTTTTGATAATCATATTATATTTAGTTTTGCTTCATGATAAATCTTCATTATTTTTCCAAAGAACCTTTACTTTACATATTTTCCTCTGTATTTCTGTATGTAATCAGAATATAAGTTTAATGTTACTGTGCTCTGTACAAAAATTATTTTATAAATCCACTCACATGTACAGGCCAGGCCAAAGTTAGCACACAGGGGCTCTCAGCATTTTGAAGTGCTGGGCCAAGCATAGGACAAGATAGACAAAGACAGCTGGAGGAATGTATAGTCAGCCTAAAGACAGGTGTATACTATTTTGTCCTCTTTTAACAGTCAGCACAAAATCTTCGTTCCTTGTTTGGAAATGGACTATTTGCTGACGTGGGGGCCTGCACGTGGAGGAACCAGTATAAAAAACTTGGACAGCAGCGAAATACTTTGAAGCCGATGGACGAATGGGTGATAATGTTATCCATCCTGAAAATCCTTTTAGCGCAGCAACGAAAATGACAAACTATACACAAAGTGTTGTCATGGCTTCCTCGTCTGTTATGCCGCGTAAATCGTCATTAAAGAAAGGTAAGTTATTTTCTCTTATGTGATTTTTACTGCTGTATCACTATTGGGGGGATATCGCCTTTTTTACATTATATCTATATAGTTTTGGGTTACTTAAAACGCTGAAATTACAAAAAAACTTATTCCAAATAGGGAGCCAGCGCCCCCTAAAGGGACACTGTAATCCTTTGATTTTCTAAAAAGTAAAGAATGCACTGTTGTTAGGCATTGTTCCTGTATACACTGAATCCTGCTTAAGTTTGGAAGTAAGCCTCTTTTTGAACAGTAGGCCTCACAAGCCTGGGCCTAGATTTTGAGAAGCATGTGGATGTATATCACAACGTGTGGAAAATGGCAGGTGCTTTAACCAATCAAAAGGTATTACCTTCTTCTCATATGCCCCTGTTCCCATGCTGAACAGTTTTTCATTAATTCCGTTCACTACAAGACTGTAAGCATTCCTACTGTACAATTTAGTAAAATAAGTAGGTTCCAAAACTTGATATAATAATCGAGCAATATAGAGAAAGGGTAATAAAATCCTTTTGGGAATTTATTACATTTTCTAAAATCAATACATATATGAATGGTACCATCATCCCTGCCAATGTGAAGGAAATAACAGAACAAAGGTTGAGGTTTGGGGCACCTTGTGGCTAACACCATATAATTCTAAGCAATTAATTGAAAGAAAATGTATGTCATGATGAAAAAAGCAAGTTGTCCCAACTTCCATCTTAGGTAAACTGACTAGGATTGCGGCTCTTCTGAATTTAAGGTATTCTGGTAGGAAGATGGGGGGTCCAGATTCACAAACCTCGGATGTGACGTCAGATGGGATAGGGGGATAGGGGGAGCTGCTTGCTTCCCACAGCCCGGCTGGACAAGCTTTCAGCCCCACCCGGAAGTTCAATTAGGACCAGGTGGTTAATCACCTGGAATGCTCCCGGGTGGGCTATAAAAGGCCCCAGCCACCACCACTCGGGGAGCCAGGGTTGGGAGGAGGAGGACTAAGCTTGCGGAGGAGTGGTGGATGAGAAGGTGGAGAAGTGAGTTTTGTGGCTTTGTGCTTTTGGGACTGTGTTTGGGCTGTGTGGCACGGGGAAGACGTGTCACACAGCTGAAGAAAAATAATAAAGCCTGAGTGTTTTGTACATGTTGCCTCTGCGTGGTCTGTGCCGGGTCGGGCGCTATATAGCGCCTTTTACAAATGATTGAAATAAAATTAATAAAACTTCAAAAAAAAATAAATAAATAAAAGAATTACCGTCACCCAAACCTTCAAACTGTTTCCCATGCACATGTGTGTGACAGCAACAAAAAAAAAAAAAAAAACATTCTTTACATTTTGTTAATAGAGGACTGGGTCAGCAAATTAATTGGTTAATCATATAGGCTATTGGGAGTTCAATCCATAGCCTTCTTTAATAAATATGAATTTTGAGCTGTGATTGATCTACTAAATAGCCTATTGAAACAAATAGTCCTATTAAATGCAAACAATTTCTTGAGCAACACTTAAGAGACCAGTTTTACAGATTTTCCAAATTGTCTTTGGATTGTGCAGTATTGAAAAAGGATTTTTCTACATAACACTTACATATACAGTGATAGATGGGCTGGAGCTCCCAGCTGAGACAGGTAGCTACACCTTTCCCAGAAAAGAAGCCAAGATAATAGAAGTTACTGTGGAGAACTGCCTTCTGGGGTAATATGCTCCCCAGAAAAGTGGTTTATAGCAAACCTCAAGCACTGCTCCAGGTCAGATCCCTGCAAGGGTGCATGGGAAATGTAGTTCAAATGTGCAGCTCTATTAAGAACCTCAATGGCTGCTGGAGGGAGTTCTTAGACAGTAGAGGGGTTTATTCCCAGTGCTTTTTTTAGACCAAGAAGTCCTTCAAAAATCTGTCTATAATGTATTGAAAGTACCTAATGGTCATTCTTTTAAATAAGCCTCATTTCCCCAATTGGTTTGGATTTGAGAGCGGAGCAGTCCAAAACGTACCTAGAGAGGAGTGCTGGAGGTAGGGGATAATATTGTGGTTATTCTGCTAGCTTCTATTGAGATGATAATTTCAGTTTAAGCAAAAGGAGATGAAAAGGTGATATGATTGAAGTGTTTATAATCATGAACAGAATTAGCCCAGTGGATTGAGACTGTTTCTTTAAAATGAGTTCATCAAGACTATGGGGACAGAGTTGGAAACTTGTTCAGTGTAAATTTCGGACAAACATAAGAAAGTTTACCTTTACACTAAGAACAACAGACACGTGGAATAATGTACCAAGTAGTGTGGTAGACAGGATGACTTTAGGACATTCAAAACTCGACTTGATGTTATTTTAGAAGAATTAGGTGGATAGGATTGGTAAGCTTTGTTGAGCTAATTACAAATCAAAGTGCATATTAAGATCTCAATTTGCTGGTCTGCTTATTATTTTAAGGATTAATAAAATAATAGTGAGAGGTCAAGCTTTTAGTTTCAGGGCCCCTAGACTGTAGAATGGTCTGCCTGCTACTATAAGAGATGCCCCTTCGGTCTCAGCTTTCAAATCCCGGCTGAAGACTCACCACTTCAGTTTAGCACACCCTGACTAGAGCTGCTGATTAACTGTACAGACTGCATTGCTGTTGTTAGTTATTAGCACTAAAACATAAGTAACATGACAGTTATAATTTGTTACTAACCCTCACCTATTCTGTTTCTCTTCTCAGTACTCAAATGTGGCACATGTTGCCACTGCCCACCTGCTATGTTGTTTTGCCTACCTAAGGTAAAGTCATCTCTAATGGAGGATCACAGGAATCATTGGGTAGAGAGGTCCTTTTATCGGATTGGCTGGCCCAGCACTGATTAAGCTAAGGAATGGCCAATAGGGGGAGGCAATTTGATGGCCGAGGTCTCCAGGACTCTAAACAAATCCAAATCGTAATATATGAGATCATCTACTGTTGAATTCTGCTCTGTACTTGCAATATTTCTATTGCACTATTAAATTATATTGTTGATTACTTGTGTTCTGTTTTGTGTATTGTATTGACCCCCTTCTTTTTGACACCCACTGCATGCCCAACCTATCTGGAAAGGGGTCTCTTTTTGAACTGCCTTTCCCAAGGTTTCTTCCCTTCTTCTTTTTTCCCTAAAAGTTTTTTTTGGGGAGTTTTTACTTGTCTTCTTAGAGAGTCAAGGCTGGTGTGAATTTGGGCTATACAAAAATAAATTATACTAGCCAACCCGTGGCGTACCATACGCCACATAATCAGGCTGGTTTTTTTAATGATTTTTAAGCACAGGAAGAAAATTAACATTTGAAAAATTGGTAATGTAATAAATCAGCAAGAAAAGCAACATTGTAACAATGCACGGAACGAACCAACACACAATCGTCCGTGCGGCACTCAGGCGCGGAGGGTGGAATGGGAGGAGAGGAGAAGGATGTCCACTCAGCTCCCTCCGTCATGGTAGTCTGCTGATTTCTCGTTCAGTATACACTGCCTGCTCATGTGCCCACCTCCAACTCACTCGAGTTGTTGTCATCTTTGTGCAGTCCAGATGCACGGTTTTGGCTGCCTTTCTATATATAATTAAACAAGACACCCGACCACGGTAGTAGTGAGGTGGGTGTGCACAAAGTGCAGGAGCATCTAAGAAGACGCATGTTTGTTGCGGATGCGAATTGCTGTTGTGATATTTGGCCAGCTTATCATCCCGGCCAATACCCCCAGGCCGCCAGATGGAGCCTTCCCTGCAGTATGGAGGTGCCCAGAAGACCAGCAGGGAATCATGGACGATGTAGTTTTTATTCTCAGCCCTGCTGGATACCTCAGGGGCCGCAAGAGGGTGCTGCAGGGAGGACCGAGGACTCATTTGTGCCCTATGACCCGGAAGCTCATCATAGGAAGAGCGACGGGCTCCCGGGGTGAAGAAAAGAACTTTTACCTGACCCGGAAGTGATTGAGGATCACATGGACTGGGGATTGAGAACACTTCCGGGTCAGGGATTATAAAAGGACTGTGGAAGCTCCCAGACAGCGAGCTGAGCTGGGTGGAAGGGTGGCAACACATCTGGGAGCTGAAGGATTGTAGTTATTGTAGTTATTGTGATTTATATAAGCATTGTGGTGGAGAGTGTGCTTTGTGCACTGTGGAAATTAAATAAAGTCAATCTGAGGACTTTTACCTGGTGTCTGGAGTCGTGGACAGGGGTTCAAGGGAGCGAGAGCGCCCCCTATCTACCACACTGTATGTAGCGTGTAAAACAGTTTGCTATGGTGCACGCAGTCGTGCATCGTAACCGAAAACTCGGTTTTTAAAGACTGCTTACTTCATTGTGTTTTAACCTCAGTTGTAAAGGAATGTTTTAAGGATCCCATGGGAAAACTCTCGCAAACTGTTTTACACGCTCCATATGGCGACTCACCTCCGCGAGAAACATGCCTCTATGAACAGTCAAGGTGGCTCGGAGGTACATGAGGCCTCTACGACAGACAAATATAAATGACGCCGTTCTTTCTGTGTCGTCACGCCCGAGTTGAAGGGCGTGGCTCTGTCGAGTTGTCGTCGTATCCAATGGTCTTGGAGTTGGTGGGCGTGGCTCCTCCCTGCGTGCGCCATAGGTATCTTACTTGTCGGCAGCTTAGTGAATCCGCTTTCCATGGGTGTCTTGCCTTAGTGAATTATATATATAGATTGTATTGTATTGTATTGAATTGTCTGTTCTCATCTAGATTGTTCTAATGTATCCAATTGTTACAAGTCCTGGACCTGAAAGTTGAAGGGCAAAGTCAACAGCAGAGCCTGGAATTTCTCAGAAGATATGTCAGGATGTCTTCTCTTGTGCAATGCCCCGTGAACACTGTCTGTATTTGCCAAGTGCCATGTTTTTACTCCCTTTACTCAGTGATCCTTAACATATGTGGTACTCCTTTAGCTGAAAGGAAAGGAGCAGTGCCTTCTTTTCATAATCATATTAATATTAGTATCAGAACAAAGCAGTACATGGAGTTTCCTGCAGAGCTCTCGTATAGTTTGTCGGAGTCCTGCAAGGGCAGCTGCTGGTAATGAAAGATTAGACTATGGTGAGGATGTGAAGAATGCCTTTCCTACCTTCATAGGTCTTTTTGTACATGATTGCCCACTTTGCTCTATTCATCCCGGACTCACAGATTAAATCAATCGATGTCCTTATGATAACTCTGCACAGTAAGGGCTATGCCCATGCCGTTTGCTGAAAAACAGGCAAGATCCTATTATGCAGAATCAGTGTTTTGCCTTTCAATGGTTAGGTTTCTGAGACCCCCACAAACTTGATTTTAGTCGGTCTCTCATCCCAGGACTTCAGGTATGCAGTACCAGGTCCCCATAAGGGGTCACTTTGCCAACCATTCATCAGCACCATGATGATGACCAGAATGATGCACCTGTTTAGGAACTTCTAAGCCACATGATCAAAGGACTTCTCATTATCCAAAACAGACATGCAAGGCTTTTAAAAGCCCCCATAACTCTCTCTCTCTCTCTCAGTCACAACATTCATTGATTCTGTTCATTAGTTTGTCAGTGCGACGCTAGAATTTTATTCTTATTTCCGTTGTAAAGGACCTTTATCTTTTATTAGACATATACAAAATAACAGTTTAATGGTCTACAGCTTGGCTTGGCATCCCGAGTCTTTAAAGATTGCATTGATTGATTGACTGAGCTTCTTTCAAAGAAGCCTTTGATGAATGCAGGCAGTGTTGAGATGTGCCTGGTGCCTCAGTCATGTTAAATGGCAACGGAAGACAATTAAAGTGACTTCATAACTTTGAGAATTGAGGCTCTGAGTGACTAAGACCTCGTCAGATGAAACCGTTTCTTTAAGTGTTACTGCCACAGAGGCTTTATCACTGGCGAGCACCATGCCACAATTGGTCACCTCCACAATTCAGAGGAATATACAAAAGAGCAGAAGCTCCAAATTATTCTGTCTGATGGCCTGGGCTGTGAGTTTCTTTCCCTTTGTAGTCTTGGTCCCCTGGTCCTAACAAAGGCATTTTCATTTCATCCTTGAACATCTGAACAATGAGAAGGTGTTGTGTTCTTCTCACAATACAGATCGCCGACAAGAATTAATTCTCACCAAAGAATTGAGCTCCTTGCTACTGTCTTGGCTGACTTAAATGTTTTGCAGTAAATGCAGCCGAAAGTGTATCTTGTTTATCTAGTTAGAGAATGACAATCAGAAAATCTGAAATTGAAATAAACATGCAATCTAAAACCAGTATAATAATAAGGAACATATCAGAGAGCATGCAAGATTGAAAATATACCGAAAAATAAAACCAGAATAGAACGCCTCAAGGGAAAATATTGACCTCTCTTTGACATATGGCATGAAAGTAAGGCTGAACAGCCTAAGCGCTACTAGGTGAGCAACAGTCGACATTAGAAATGAAGAGAGATGGATGTAGATCTTGAGATTTGTTTCTTGGCAGAGAGGCAGTTGGTATTCTAACCTACAGGGAAGCGAGGTGCCTAATGTCCCTGGAGTCTTTAGGGTAGATGTTGACTTATCAAATCCAAGAAAACACAATTCAGGCCATAGAGAAAATGGATGATTATATTCAAAGAACAAATATGCCAAAGTCAACCTGCCTTTTTATGTTAACATCCTGTCAGCTTATAATGGCACCTTTTCGTATTATTTTGGTACTGAACCCATTTTCTGGTCACTTCTTTACTAAATCTTTTGGGGCTCACCGGGTTAGAGAGTGTCATTTCATAGCCCTTATAGGGTTGGGTTCACATGTAAATGTTCAATTCTTGGTCTCCCAATGGAGTAACATTGTTTTATTCATCACGAGCAAGAACCGTTGTGTACTACTGCTCAGTTTATGGTGGAAGCACCTTGAGCATAGGAAAGGCAATACATAAATAAGTGTAATAATATTATTATTTTTAAGGATGTGGCCTCCTTTCAGCTTTCTGAGGCCTCACATCTGAAGGGGCAACATTTCAGGTACTGTAACCTATTCCCGAAAAAACAGGAGGTGAGTCTTTGAGCTCTGACTGAGTCAGGTTCTTCTGGCTTAAACAGATAGACATGATCTCAACCATTTGTTAGCCCATTATGGCTGAGTCATGGGTTTCTTCAAATTGTGCAAGCATCTCTCTCTCAATCTCAATCTCTGTCTATTGAATGTTTTACTGGGTTTCTACCTCCATGACCCTTCTTACCACTATTCCGGTTAGTGGAAATAGCTCAAAAGGTGATAGAAATCTATGTTTTGTACCTACCGTATATACTCGTGGATTAGTTGGGACTTGCTTTTACAGTATATTTTCTGGTGTTTTATAATGTTGGTCATATAAGTCGAATGCGGAAAAACTCACGCTATTGGTTAAGAGATTATGATATGCTAACACCCACCTGAGAGAGTAACCACCGAGCACACAGCCTTTGTTTTCTATGTGGGTGCGGCAATGCGCTGTATCAGCACGTGCTCCTAACCTCTCTATCTCTGTCTCTATTGTGCCCACGTGACCACACAGTAATACCCAAACTATTCCAAAGTGATGTTTGCATTGATTTGTGTTTTTTGTATCTCACTCACTTGTACACATTTATCTTAAGAAGATCCCTTATCTACGATGGAGCATTCAATCAGAAAAAATATGAAGCTGATTTTAAATTAAAAGTCGATGAAGTAGCGAAAGAAATTAGTAACTGTGCTGCTGCAACAAAATTCGATGTTTGTAAGAAACTGATGTGAGATTGCAGGAGGCAAGAAGAAGTAAAAAATAAAATTATTATCGTATTTTTGAATGGGCGTATAGGTCGGTGTCTGATTTTATGATCGATTTTTCAGGTTTCAAGACCCAACTTATACATGAGAATATATGGTAATACTTTTATGCAAAATTTGGTTGATCTAAGTAAAAGTGTACTCAAGTTACCGTGTTTACACACACACAGACAGACACACAAACATATTTCCAAATTTGGTATTTTTGGACTCATTTTTGGATTTATCAAAATCTCGAAATGGAATTATTGAAGGATTCCAATACTTTCCCTATATTTTGTATATGAGAAAGTCAGGGAGGTTCAAAACATAGAAATTTATCAAAATCTCGACTTCAGATTTTTAGATCATTACAATACTTTCCCTATACTTTGTATACGAGAAAGTAAAAGGAATAGCATGTAAGACTGTTTAACTTTATATAAACTGTCACACATGCATGTCAGAAGTTCACCCTCTGAGTTCTTCCCAGGTATGTACTACCACCCCAAGCTGAGAGGGGGCACTGCTGCTAACTGTCTTGTCTTCTTCTTCTTCTTCTTCTTCCACTCCTTCTGGTCCCTGGACCATACAAGTGGGAACTCCCAGAAAGTAGGAATCACTTCTGAGCAGAAGAGCTCCACAGCCTGCTTAACGTTGATCTAATTGTGTTGACTGAGTGTCACAAGGCATTACATTTGTTTCCTTTTTGAACTCCATTGCATATTGTTTTTGTTGAATTCTGCAAGTAAATGGGGACAGCCAAGTTGGCACCCCAGAAATTTGTCGTAGTATCAGCTTGCCATTCCCTCGGATGAACATAAAACATATTTCAGAAAGGTGTTTTAGGCGTCAGTTGTAGAGGGTTGAAGCTGATTAAGGAATTCAAACTTGCCATCTTGTGTTCTGATGGGGTAATACATTGTTGTCACACTCCATGCCCATAAACTAAGAAATATGTGAGGGCGATAGATCTTAATTGTCACAAGCACTCCCTTGTACCACCACCATGCTCACTTCATCTTTGTTAGAACCAAAATTTCCATGCAGTGTAGTTCTTTTTATGTCCCTGTTGACACAGTTGTCCTTCCTAGTCATTCATGATGAAATTGACTCCATCAATTGGGTTTGTTTCTTGACTTGCATTTTATTTATTAAAAATTTAATAATTATAGTTGTATACACATGAAACTAAGACATCCTTTTAGCACTTCAGAAAGTCCAATTATTATAGTTAAAAGATATGAACATCTAATAACAAAGGAGGAAAGGAAGGAATGAAGGAAGGAAGAGACCTTGTGCCCAGAACTGGTCTGAAGAAGGGTCCTGATTTGCCTCAAAAGCTTGCATATTGTAATCTTTTTAGTTAGCCAATAAAAGGTGTCATTTTGCTAGACTTGGCTCAGACACAGGAAGCAGAGGGTGATGGTGTGAGGAACCTCATCAGAATTGGCTGATGTTAAGAGTGGTGTTCCACAGGGTCAGTAATAGAGCTGCTACTATGTTTAATATATATAAATGATTTAGATAGGAATATAAGCAACAAGCTGGTTAAGTCTGTAGAAAGATAGGTGGATTAGCAGATAATTTGGAAACTGTTATATCATTACAGAAGGACTTGGACAGCATACAGGTTGGTCAGATTTCTGGAAGATGAAGTTTAATGTCAGTAAATGTAAAGTATTACAAGGGTATGAAATGTCCTGGGGCCTCATGTGCATAGAATTCACACTAAAACATGGTGTATGGACAAAAGTAGAAATGTTCGTATGCACAAAAAAATCCAGATGCATAAATCTGTGTGTATGCCAACTTTCATGTTCTTCCGGTCCATAAATCCCGGTCAGCGTGAAATGTAACGCACGTGCACACGCCTGCTGCCACTCCCAAAATCCTTCCAGAATTACGCCTCTTTGAATATGCAAATCAATATAAATGGCCCTTAAACATAGCATTCTGTGAAAAGGCAATGGCAAAAGCACAGGAAAAACAGAAAAATTTCAGTGAATAAGTGAAAAAAAACATATTATTTGTTGGTTTAAACAGTGGTATCTATACTAATAAAAGGCAAAGCCCTCACTGACTGACTGACTGATTGACTGACTGACTGACTCATCACTAATTCTCCAACTTCCCATGTAGGTAGAAGGCTGAAATTTTGCAGGCTCATTCCTTACAGCTTACTTACAAAAGTTAAGCAGGTTTCATTTCGAAATTCTACACATAACGGTCATAACGGTCAACAACGTCCGCCATGTTGAACTTTCTTATTTATGGCCCCATCTTCACGAAATTTGGTAAGCGGCTTCCTAGCGCTAACTGAAACCGATGTACGTACTTATTTTGATTGTATGACGCCACTGTCGGCCCCCATATTGAATTTTCCAAACGTCACTAATTCTCCAACTTCCCGTGTAAGTAGAAGGCTGAAAGTTGGCAGGCTCATTCCTTACAGCTTACTTACAAAAGTTAAGCAGATTTCATTTCGAAATTCTACATGTAACGGTCATAACGGTCAACGACGTCCGCCATGTTGAACTTTCTTATTTATGGCCCTATCTTTACGAAATTTGGTAGGCGGCTTCCCTGTGCTAACCGAAACCAATGTAAGTACTTATTTCAGTGGTATGACGCCACTGTCAGCCGCCATATTGAATTTTCCAACATCACTAATTCTCCAACTTCCCATGTAGGTAGAAGGCTGAAATTTGGTACTTATTTCGGTGGTATGATGCCACTGTCGGCCGCCATATTGAACTTTTCAACAGTCTTTGTTACTTATGGGCCCATCTTCAAGAAATTTGGTACGCGGGTTCCCAACGCTAACTGAATCCTACTTACGTACATATATCGTCCATAGCCTGCAGCTCGGTCACCGTGTGAGGCGGCGTTGGGTCCCACATCCCAACGCCTCCCACATTGTTGGCTGCCTGCCTATATAAGGCCGCCCGTCGCTCCAGTCTCTACATTTCCCGCCTTGCTTCGCCACGGGATTCACGTCTCCCTGCTGATAACTACAGCCTTTTTATTTTAATCCACGGCTTCTCCGCTGTTTTATTGTTCATTTATTACGATTATAGTTATTGTGTAGGTATTTTAGACTTACTTTACATTGTGCAGATACCCATTTCCTTTATCATTCCAACCGTACCCGCATTAACATGTCTATCGAGGTGATCACCATCGATCAAAGAACTGTCACTTACCGAGTGGTTTCCATGCCCGGAGATGGCACCTACCTTTTCCATTCTCTTTGGTACATATTGCACGGCCATATCAGGCTCACTCTTGAGGAACATTGTGTCTTATGTATTGAATGACTGGGAGAGGTTCAAGGTGTGGACTGATGACGGTACAGGAGATAATTATACTACACAGGAGCACTAGAAGAGTGAAATGCTTAAGCCCTGCATGTGAGTTGATGGCTGCCGCTGAATTGTTCGGTTATCGCTTTCAAGTGTACCAAAATGGTCAAATATTTTACACGTTTGGACAACCGCCAATGCCTCTTAAAAATCTTAGATTGATAGGTGATGATTTCAGTAGTGGACACTTTGATGTTTATGAATGTTTAAACTCTCAAAAGCTGGATGTGAAGTTATCGATGAAACTGGTCGTATGCTTACAACGCTTGACAGATGCCAAATGTCTCTTCAACACAAGTCCTACAAATACTGTCGTAATTGAAACAAACCATAAAACTCAAACTGAGTATGACAGCAGCAATCCAAGCTGTGAGATCTGAAACAAGATTACTGTTCACATGGCCAAGTGTACATTGCATGCTTAAGAGTAAGCTCAGCACACAGCTTGGTCATATTACAACCGGAGGGCCGAACTCAAAATGTGGTATACAAAGAGATAACAAATAATTATTGGTATATTTTCCCTCAGTTTAAAAAGGTTTAATTTTCTTCTTAATAAAACTTTTAAGGCAGTACTTCGCCACTGCGAAGCGTGGGTATTTTGCTAGTAAACATTAAAAGGGAGCTGATCGAGCGACATAGAGTCACAAAGTCGCACAGTGACGAAATAAAAAGAAGTTGTCCAATATCAAAGTCGCCGTGAATAGGCGAATCATAGCCCACCATCTGAGCGTCATATGAAAGCTTATTAGGGTACAGAGGAAAAAAAATGGAAACAAAGTGGGAAAAAAGCACGAAATTTCCACTTTTATCACGTAGTTTATTTTGTCATTAAAGTAGAACATCTTAAACTTCATCTTAAAATTGTTTAATTTACTAGTTTCTCAAATCCCATCATAACTAAAGTAGCACGTTAAATGCTTTGTTTTGTATTTGTTCTTCTATGTGTTCTATATGTGTGAATCACTACATGCTTCTTAAATGGGCTTTCTCTTCCTCCAACAGGACACAGAATCCATTACATTCGTAATATTACACCTATCTGAATAATTTAAATACTAAGCATGCTATTTAACATGGGAACATGGTGGTGCAGTGATAGTGACGAGCTGGCGCCTCGTCCAGAGATTGTTCATGCCTCCTGCAAGATGCTTGCTGTGCCATGCATGACCTTCAGTGAAATACTTTATTGTAGCAGTACTGTCTCTTTCAAACATACTAACTCCCAATTCCTGTCCTTCCTTTTCTTTCTCCAAATACCCAATCGCCATACAATCACCTCTGTAATAGACGTTAAGCCATCTGTAAGCTTAGAACGCAGATTCTTCAAAATTGTTAAAGAACATTGAAATATCTTCGTAATACATGTTTAATTATTCCATCCATCTATCCTTCCAATGTCGCGCCAACCCCAGCAAGAATACAGCGTGAGGCAGTAATAATCCATGAGCGGAGCACCAGCTCCTTGCTAGCGCTGTGACACTGTGTCCTCACATGCTTAATTATTAACAATATAGATTATTTAAATGATGTTAACATTTTATCTGTATAATATAATAAACATATTTTGCTGCATTTCATCTTAAAAATGATATCGTCATCATATGTAAATACGCGCTTTATAAAGTGGCTCAGGTTGTGCAATATTATGACTGTATCGCAAGTTTCCAGTGAGGTGATTGTACTTATAGGTACAAACAGTTCTACAAGGAGCACTTGATGGACTGATTGAGTGCGTTTAGAGTTCTTGGGATGAAACTGTTTGTGAACCGCGATGTCCGTACAGCAGCGTTTCTCAAACTTTAACTATCTGCGACCTGAGTTTTCATAACAGTTTTAATCACGCCCCCTTAATGTTTTTTTTAAAGTAGCCCACTAAAACCAATTTGTTCTTTTTTAATTAATGATATATCATAGATGCATATTTTATTATACCTACTTAACTTTTATTGACATTTATCTAACTCTATATTTATTTTTCTAGCATCAGAATGTAGTTTAAGTTAATTTGTTTTGGTTTCAGTAGATGTATTTTTCATATTTTTGATTCTTGTTTTCTTTTTTTCACATCTTCGTGCCCCCCTTTTTATTAGTTCGTGCCCCCCTGGGGGGCCCGCCCCACAGTTTGAGAATCACTGTCCTAACGGGAGCAGCTGAAAGAAGAAGAAGAAGAGTGCAGTGAGAGTAACAACGCTAAAGCAGCTATGGTATTTAGAATTCGTTGACCATTCTGAGGACTTAAACTAATAAACAATATGCTGTTAATCTCAGTGTATTTATAAAGCCGCATCAGGGATGTGCATCTAAAAAAGAAAGATAAACCACACTGGAACAGTAGCAGTGCTTTGACGCTGGGTGCCGCCAGTTTAGAAAACCAAGTGGGGAACTGGCGTATGACAGGGATTGAGCTCGCGTGAAAATGTGTGTGGCTTTATGCCTAATTTAGGATTTATACATCGCAATTTGAGCGTGGAAACATTTTTGTGCATACGCACTGTTTATACATGAGGCCCACTGATTATCAAGTCAATCAAGTGAGACAAAAGAGCATTCTAACAAGGTCAGTACCACAAAAAAAAAATCAAACAAGGAAGTTTTAAGTAAAGGACATAGAAAAGGGTTTTGTATTCACAATTTGGATAGGGAGATGATTATTAGTCAACCTAGTAACTTATTAAATTGATTTCCCAGGGATCAGGACCTCGGAGGACATACCCCAGGAAATGCAAGGTGCTGTCCTAATGACGGGTGTCGAAAATAGCAGCAGTCTTTAGATTATAAGATGGTGGCCAAAGTGCACAAATAAAAGAACTTATAAAGGAAATGATAGAATCAAAAATTAACATCCCAACCCAAACAAGTTTAACGTCATACAAAAATGAAATCAACACATACAAATGTAAACAGAAATCCAATAATAACAATTTCATAATATGATTAACCACTGTAATTAATACCGTATCTGAAAATGAGTGAGTCATCCTGTCTGTAAGCCTTTTGGGCTGCTTGGCACTTCTTCTACCTTCCAGAGACTGATGGAAGTGCAGACTTTTGAAACGGTCCAGTTGGTGTGGAATGAGTATGTAGTGAGGACAGCTCCTGGGATTTGAGGTGGCCATTGTTCAGGTGGAGAAGATCCATATATATATTATATTATATTATATTATATTATATTATATTATATTATATTATATTACAATATAGAACTATATAAACAAATGTACTGTGTCTTTTAAGAGTGCTAGGGTGATGTACACAAAAGGTACTATATGTCAGTTATCATCCAACCTGCTTTATCCTAACACAGGGTCACAGAGGTCTGCTGGAGCCAATCCTAGCCAACACAGGGTGCAAGGCAAGAACAAATCCCTGGGCAGTGTGCCAGCCCACCACAGGGCACACCCATTGGGGACAATTTAGGATTGCCAATGCATCCTACCTGCATGTCTATGAGGGAGAACATGCAAACTCCACGCAAACCCACACTGACACAGGTGCCAGAACATGCAATTGGTTCCTCCACGCAGGGAGGACCCAGGAAGCAAACCCAGGTCTCCTTATTGCGAGGCAGCAGCACTACCTCTGTGCCACCGTGCTGCCCAAAGCATAAGGTGACAGGATTAATTCCAAAAGCTTCTTTCCTTCCCAGGTTTAACATCACAGAGCTATAGAAACAACTGTACTCACCTGAGGCCATTTTACATGCTATAAAAAGCAGACTGTAAGGCAGCAGGTTTAATCCTTAATGATAAATCACAGTGTGGCACTGAGCAAATTATTTCCCATGGCAATGTGTACATGATATAAATATGGCAGCAATTAGGCCCCCCTGTAATGTGTCCACTCTTTAAGGCCCTACATGAAGCTACAGATTTTCTGATTCAGTGGAATTTGTGACACAAAGCAAAGCTGCCATATAAAACACAGCCTTTTCAGAAAACAGTTTTAGTGCGTTACTAGAAACAAAAACCCACCCTGAATATATTCAGTATGTAGGTGGAAAACTGAAGCACCCACCATGGTTCAGTCAAAGAGAAAGAGGTTAGGAGTACACGCTGATACAGTGCATTGTTGCACCCACCACATGACAAACCAACTGAGGATCCCAGATTAGGGCCCAACTGCTGCCATGCGACAGGTGACACCTCAGCACCACACTGATGGAAGGGGACCAATGTGAGGTTTTTCATGGTGGCTGGAGGGCCAATTCTGCAACCTACCCCCAGGTTTTTCCCATGCAGATTAACATCAAACCCAGGACAGAGCAATTGCAGGTTAAGGGCCTTGCTCAAGGGCCAAACAGAAAACAGTCTCTTTTGGTGTTTACAGGATTCGAACCAGCAACCTCCCGATTACCAGTGCAAATTCCTAGCCTCAGAGCCACTACTCCACCCGTCAAAGACACATTCAAATCTAAACTTCATAATGTTGGAACCAATGCTGCGCCACAGTTACATAAATGGTCCCAAATAAAATAAAACGGAATCACTTATTGAGAGGGAGGACTATGAAACAAGAGGCTGCTGGTTCAGCCTGAATATTTCTACTTCTAGGGCTCATCATAATGTTTAGTGTCAAATACCTCGCTATGTAAGGCACTATATATTCACATAATTTCAGAGGTCAGTCCTCACTATTGACTTCCTATGGGCTCTGATTCAGCTGATTTGTTTGTTAATAGCTCACATGGGCCATGGAAACAATTCTGCCATAACAATGAACAGTTTTGAATTGTTACTCTCTACAAAAGGCACTATATAAACCCCTAGGTAAGCTGTCTCCATTCCTGTGCATCCCCATGAGAGTCACCTCACACTCTCCTTTGCTAAGGCTGACTGTGTGGTTGCATGGAAGCCATTGCTTTTCCTCACTGGACAGAAGACCCAGCTAAACAAGTAGCTCTAAAGAAGTGTTCGTGTCCAAATTTAAAAACCTGGTGTCATTTCCCAGCTGTATCTTGAGTCCAAAGCTAAATGTGTGGATCCATCACTGCCATTTCAAAGTCTAAGAAAGACCAGGAGAGAGACTTTACATCATCTAAAAATGGAGTGTGGACAGTCAGACAAAGGTGAAAGTTCATTCATGTACAAATAATTGTTAACTTATACGGTATAGCGCCTGCTCACGGTGAAACCATAACTGAGCTAAAGTATACTGCTCAAAAAAATTAAAGGAACACTTTGAAAACACATCAGATCTCAATGGGAAAAAGAAATCCTCCTGGATATCTATACTGATATAGACTGGGTAATGTGTTAGGAACGAAAGGATGCCACATCGTTTGATGGAAATGAAAATGATCAACCTACAGAGCCCTGAATTCAAAGACGCCCCAAAAATCAGAGTGAAAAAATTATGTGGCAGGCTAGTCCATTTTGCCAAAATTTAATTGCAGCAACTCAAAATTGTACGCAGCACTTTGTATGGCCCTGTGTTCTTGTATACATGCCTGACAACATCAGTGCATGCTTCTAATGAGATGACAGATGGTGTTGTGGGGGATCTCCTCCCAGATCTGGACCAGGGCATCACTGAGCTCCTGGACAGTCTGAGGTGCAACCTGGTGGCATTGGATGGACCAAAACATAATGTCCCAGAGGTGTTCTATTGGATTTAGGTCAGGAAAGTGTGGTGGCCAGTCAATGGTATCAATTCCTTCATCCTCCAAGAACTGCCTGCATACTCTCACCACATGAGGCCAGGAATTGTCGTGCACCAGGAGCCACTGTACCAGCATAGGGCCTGACAATGGGTCCAAGGATTTCATCCTGATTCCTAACGGCAGCAAGGGTGCCTTTGTGAAGCCTGTAGCGGTCTGTGTGACCCTCCATGGATATGCCTCCCCAGACAATCATTAACCCACCACCAAACTGCTCATGCTGAATGATGTTACAGGCAGCATAATGTTCTCCATGGCTTCTCCAGACCCTTTCACTTCTGTCACGTGCTCAGGGTGAACCTGCTCTCATCTGTAAAAAGCACAGGGCACCAGTGGTGCATCTGCCAATTCTGGTATTCTATGGCGAATGCCAATCGAGCTGCATGCTGCTGGGCAGTGAGCTCAGGGCCCATTGGAGGACATGGGGCCCTTGGGTCACCCTCATGAAGTCTTTCTGGTTGTTTGGTCAGAGACATTCACACCAGTGGCCTGCTGGAGGTCATTTTGTAGGGCTCTGGCAGTGCTCATCCTGTTCCTCCTTGCCCAAAGGAGCAGATACTGGTCCTGCTGATGGGTTATGGACCTTCTATGGCCCTCTCCAGCTCTTCTACAGTAACTGCTTGTCTCCTGGAATCTCCTCCATGCCCTTGAGACTGTCCTTGAAGACACAGCAAACCTTCTGGCAATGGTACATATTGATGTGCCATCCTGGAGAAGTTGGACTACCTGTGCAACCTCTGTAGGGTCCAGGTATCGCCTCATGCTACCAGTAGTGACACTGACTGTAGCCAAATGCAAAACTAGTGAAGAAACAGTCAGAAAAGATGAGGAGGGAAAAATGTCAGTGGCCTCCACCTGTTAAACCATTCCTGTTTTGGGGGTCATCTCATTGTTGCCCCTCTAGTGCATCTGTTGTTAATTTCATTAACACCACAGCAGCTGAAACTGATTAACAACCCCCTCTGCTACTTAACTGACCAGATTAATATCCCATAAGTTTCATTGGCTTTATGCTATACTCTGATTAAAAAGTGTTCCTTTAATTTTTTTGAGCAGTATATAACAGTAACATAACCTAACATTCTCAGACCCCTCTTAATTTCCTTCTTGGTCATGGGGGGCACAGGCTGCAATAGGTGCAGGTGGTGGCCTGCCCTGCATTGGGGCACCACAACTGGGTGATATAATCATTGACATGTTTTAGGGTGTGCCTCCCACATGGGCTGAAGAATGGATGAATGTGATTTAATCTAAATCTGAATCCACCCAACATGAACATTTATTAACAATAAATCAGGCCTCTGTACTTTCTTTTAATATTATAGAGCACCCTTTACAGCCCCATGGGACAGAATTCAAATTTAATTCAGACGTTTGATTGTCTATTCTAAACTGGACTGGCATGCCGTGTGACGAACTGACATCCCATCCAGTGTTCTGTCTTGCCAGGCCTGCCAGGTCAGGCTCCAGATCCACATGACCCTGAAGTAGGATAAGCAGATTCGGATGATGAATGAATGAAATGAAGTGAATTCAATTTCGGAGAATGGATGAATAGATGAATTGAATTAAATACTGACAGAATTGGAGTGTGACCTCAAGGAAAGATATACAATGTTACCTAAATGCTTTTCAAGCTAAAAATTGGAAATTTCAGGAGTAATAGGATTTTTGTACAATGTGCACAGAAAACTAATTTGTCATAAGACAAATCAAATGCCTAATACCTCGTGTTACTGGCGTCGGGTCCAAACGTTGAGTCTGTCTGTGTCCTCCTTCAGTGTAAAAGTTGAGTGGGCAGTTATGGTCCTTGGCTGAGGTGACTGTGTGGAGCTCTGGCTGAATATGTACAGTAAGTGGGATGGGGGGCTAACCAAAATTTAAATAGCCAGAAACTGAGAGTTTGGCTGCTGTGTCTCCTCTCCATTCTGCTTCCATTTGGCCTGTCCAGGCATCATGCCTGGTGACTACTATAATATAACATGCCCCCATATACTGTAGATCAGGGGTCTCCAACTCCAGTCTTGGGGCCTCATGTATAAAGGGTGCCTACGCACAGAAATGTTGCATAAGAACGTTTCCATGTTCAAATTGCGATTTACAAAACTTAAAAGTCTCACACATTTCCACAGTACTTCATACCTTGTCATACGCAAGTTCTCCGCTCTGTTTTGCAGACTGGAGGCACCTAGCGTCAAAGCAGTGCTACTGTTCCAGTGTGGTTTATCTTTCTTTTTCAGATCCACTACACTGAAATTAACTGCATATTGCTTATTAGTGTAATGCATCTGATTGTAATTAACCTGTAACAATATAATGGTCCAGGGAACAGCCATAGTATTCCAAATACCATAACTGCTTTAGCGTTGTTGCTCTCACTTCTCCTTCTCCTTCTTCTTCTTCTTTCAGCTCCTCCCATTAGGAGTTGCCACAGCGGATCATCTTTTTCCATATTACTCTCACTGCACCACTCTGAGCAGCTGATCGGAAAGAGAATTATCGGTATACAGCATCAAGCACACGCTGCCTCAGCCATGATTCCTATTTGAACAGCTTCTCATATGACAAACACTTCAAACCTTTCCTGTACGGATCTTGCAGTTCAGAAAGAGTTTCATCCCAAGAACTCTAAATGCACTCAATCTGTCCATCAATTGCTCCTTGTAGAACTGTTTGTACTTATAAGTATAATCACCTCACTGCAAACTTGCACTACAGTTATAATATTGCACAACCTGCGCCACTTTATAAAGCACATATTTACATATGATGACGATATCATTTTTAAGATGAAATGCAGCAAAATATGTTTATTATATTATACAGGTAAAACTTTAATTTCATTTAAATAATCTATATTGTTAATAATTAAAGGACACGGTGTTGCTACACTAGCAAGGATCTGGCGCTCTGCTTCCTGCATCGCACTGTATGTTTCACTTGGATTGGCGTGAAGGATAGAATAATTAAACATGTACTACAAAGATATTTCAGTGTTCCCTAAAAGTTTTGAAGAATCAACGTTATAAGCTTACAGATGGCTTAACATCCATTACAGAGCTGATTGTGTGCCGATCGGTTACATGGAGAAAGAAAAGGAAGGACCGGAATTGGAGGTTAGTACGTTTGAAAGAGACAGTACTGCAGGGGCGGCCTTAGGATGTGCAAACTGTGCACCTGCACAGGGCCGCCAAATCCCAGGGGCCGCCATGCTAATATATATTGAATATAAAACAGAAAGAGAAAATAACGGCACAGCTAACAACGCAGCGGCAAATTTCAGCAAAAGTTAAACGCTTGTGTCATGAGCTTATGTCAATGGACGTGGCCATCCGCTGTGCATAAGCTACCTTATTGACATTGGCAGATGAAGAGGCCACTGATTCTTTCTCTGCCTAGGGCCGCCCTTGAGTACTGCTGCAATAAATTATTTCAGGTCACGCACAATCACTGCGCTAACTTGTCCCCTTGTTTAATAACGTGCTTTAACTCCTATCATCATGAAAATTTTATCACGTATACATCTCAGTATTTTAGTTATTCAGAGAGCTGTAATATCACGAATGTAATGGATTCTGTGTCCTGTCGGAGGAAGAGGAAGCCTAGAAGCACATAGTGATTCACACACATTGAGCACATAGAAGATCAAATACAAAACAAAGCATTTAACGTGCTACTTTAATTACGATGTGATTTGAGAAACTGGTTAATTAAACTATTTTAAGATGAAGTTTATGATGTTCTACTTTAATGACAAAATGAACTACGTGATTAAAGTGGAAATTTTGAGATTGAAGTTGACATTTCGTGCTTTTTTTCCTCACTGTGTGCCTTTTTTTTCTATACCCTAATAAGCTCTCATATGACATTCAGACGGTGGGCTACGTCTCACCTTTTCACGGCGACTTTGATATGTGACTTCTTTTTTATTTCCGGCACTGTGCGACCTTGTGAACTTGAACTTTCTTGTTTCTCCGACATGCTATGTCACTCGATCAGCTTCCTTTTGTTGTTTATACCACTGTTTAAACTAACTAATAGTACGTTTTTCTTTGCCTACACTTGGTATTCTCTGAAATTCTTCCATTTTTCCCTCTTGCTTTTCCTATTGTCATTTCACAGAAGGCTGCGCTTAAGGGTGATTTTTATTGATTTGCATATTCAAAGAGGCGTAATTCTGGGAGGAGATGGGGCGTTACATAATGCACGTGCACGAGCGTTACTTTTCACGCTGATCGGGATTTATGTAACGGAAGGACGTGGAAGTTGGAGTACGCACAGATTCCTGCATTTGGATTTTTCTGTGCGTAAGCACATTTCGGCTTTTGTGCTTACGCCATGTTATAGTGTGAATTCTATGCACGGCGTTATGCATGAGGTCCCAGGACTGGAGTTGGAGACCCCTGCTGTAGATAAATATATAACATGATAAGACATAACATGACTTGACCTGACCTGACAAAACATTGCATGACAGTACATATCAGCACAAAAAACATGACATAACATAATATACCATGATATGACATTACATGGCATAACATAACAGCATTGCATTGCATAACATACTGTAACATGATGTAACAAAAAATAACATCGCATACAATGACAGTGGTGCCCTCTGTGCAGAACAGTCCCTCTATTATATAAAAAAAATCCTGCGACTAAACGAGATTTGTTGGAAGATTTTTACAAGTCCTGCGAGTCGAGACTTTGACCATCAGATGTTTTCAAGTCACGACCTCCTCTCAACCATAGAAAACCACGCACACGGTCCTCTCGCCTATCATTTGTGTAAATACATGCTTTTAAAAGGCACATTTCTTGCTCTGCCAGCTCTCATAATTTCTAATGTTTTTGTCACTTTAAGTTCCCAATTAAAGAAGACGATTATGTCCAAATCTTTTTGAAGAATTTCATCACTAAAGGTTATCAAGAGTAAAAATGAGTACAGGGGCAATCCTAGCACCAAAAACCATGAAGTCAACCGAATTAATGTCAAAAATGTCAGTCGGTTACACGGCAAATTGGTTAAATGCGTATCAATAGACTGTGCTGAAACAGTTGGTGGTGATGGTGCGGAAGATGAAAACATCAATTTACAATATCACGAAGAATATCTACAACTGTTAACACCGTCTGGTCTTCCTCCACATGAATTACTGTAGAAAGAAGGATGTATCCAAGAAAAGTAATGTTGTACATCTTCAGAGGATAACATTAGACACCAAAGGAGATCTTGATATGCTGTTCGTATTAAAATGTTAACAGTTTTCCATTAGAATAGATTTTGCAAAGACAATTTACAAATCACAGAGACAAAATATTCGAAAAAGTCTTTTTATTTAATAGAGAGAAAGAAACAAAATTCACTCACGGGCAGTTATACGTTGTATGCGTCACGATGAAAGTCCAAACACAGAATCAAAATTCAATGTGATATTGAAGAAAATATAATTAACAAAATTGTATTTTACTGAAGTTTCACAGTAAAAGTGTAAGTTTAAAAAATATTTGTGTGTTAATTTTAAAGCCAAACAGAATGAAATTGTATTATGCAGCAAAGAACTCTAACGCAACATGAAACATAATTTACTTTCAATTTATCATGTTTTACTATTTTTTAATATGGTTAATTACTCGCTGTAATGTAAAATAGTTAGTAAATTGTACATCCGCATCTCCATACGTGAGCAGCAGAAACGCAAAGAGGCCAGTGTGTAGTGCAGGCCGGGTAGTTGGCGAGAGAAGTGAGCAGGGGGCAAGTTTTTTAATATTTTAATGAATAATAAACATTTAAAAACATATGATGCAGACAATTATTTTCAAAGTTCCTATTCTTGTTATGTATCAGCATGGGTCTGACCCTTATCTCAAGCTTGCCTTCTGTTATTTTAAAGTTTATGTCATGGTTTGTTTTTCATGCTGTGTTAATTCTGTTTGATTAGTTTCTTTTTATTTGAATTTATGTAATTTTATGAATTATATAGTTTCTTTATTCTTTTGTATTCTGTGGGTGGCACCCTAAGGGGTGGGTCCATTCTGACATCCTCACTGAAGGACCGCCCCCGGTGTTTATATTCTGCCCCAGGCCTTTTGTCCAGTGAAGAGTCCCTGTGTGTTGTGGGGTTCACATCATTTTATTAAGTACTGTTTGGATTTTCTGATTATTGAGGATTTTTTGCTTCTCTCTTAGTTGATTCCGATTCTCGACTGGCAAACTCTCTTGCCTTACTTTTTGATCCTTGTACCCTTGTACCTTTTTCGTTTTCTGCTTCTTTTTTTTGATTATTAACTGCTAAAAACTCATTACTTTAACATGGCCTTCTCATAACTTCATTTTAATTTAATCATGATACTCTGTATTTTCAATTAATTATCATAACTATTCATGTTGGATCTAAAATCGATACTAATCCCTACTCTCTCTTTTGTTTCTTTCCCGGATTTCTGTGGTGGCGACCTGCACCACCATCACCTAATCAAAGCACCATGATGTTCCTACATTGATGGATTAAAAGCCAGAAGTCCACATGACCACCATCATCAAGTCCTTCCATAACCCTAACTCCAAAGAGGACTGTTTCATTTATCTTAGGTAGAATGCCCAGAGGGGGATGGGCGGTCTCATGGTCTGGAACCCCTGCAGATTTTATTATTTCTCTCCAGCCATCTGGAGTTTTTTTCTTTTTTCCTGTCCTCCCTGACCATCAGACATTACTCTTATTCTATGTTAATTAATGTTCTCTTATTTTAATTCTTACTTTGTCTTTTTTTCTCTTTAGTTCATCATGTAAAGCACTTTGAGCTACATTATTTGTATGAAAATTTGCTATGTAAATAAATGTTGTTTTTGTTGTTGTATTAAGTAATTTCTATAAAATATAATAGCATTTCACTTTTGTCCTTACAGCCAGAAGTTAACATTCATCCTCTTCTTTGAAGGACATTTCTAACTCTTTTGACGTTTGAAATTTTAAAGCCTGAGCCTCATTTGGATCATTGCAGTCTTGAAAGCATGGCTGTTACGTTTGGGGTCAGGCTGACTGGGGTCGAGTCCTGGTCTAGTTTTTGCATCTCTTTCCAGTGGTTTTATTTTGTGGAAACACAACAATTCCAGAGTAACTGGAAAATGCATTTTATATACAGAGTGAAACACATCAATATAATAATTATGGTAATATTTAATGTAATATTATTTTTGTCCAATGGTTTGTGTTTTACTTTTTGCCAGATTAAATTGATGCCTGCCATAATTAAATTATGGTAAATGGTTTACCATGGGGTCATAGACAACTGAAGGGTCTGCTGTCTAAAGATGATATGAACCTCTTGACCAAATTAGACACCCTTGACTGAGAATCGGTCCCTCTAAATCTAAGCTAATGGTTCCCTTCTAGAAAAGAGTTTGCTGTTTGATTCAAGTAAGGTTTGGGCAGCCACCCTACCTGAAGGGGTTCAAGTACCTGATGGTCTTATTTACATGTCAGGATGAAGTTGATCTCAAGATTGAACTGCCAATTGGCACAACTGCAGAAATTCTGTGTTTTATTGGACCATGGCTGTCAAGCAGCTACGTTCACAGATGGTGCTGACAGTGTGACGTGTCAAGACAACAAAACTTTACCAAGCACTGGTCAATCAATTGGTCATAAACTCTAGGTGGAAACTGGAAGAAAGAGTTGGTGAGTGCAAGGAGGTGAAATTAAGTCCCAGCTCACCCTCTCAATCAGAATGGCGAAGTCAGCTTTTTGTTATGAGCTTGGATCTCTGGATCAAGCTGAGTTATGGACCAGGAATATCCCCTGGGAGACATAGTGGACATGACCCAGGTGGAGAAGATCCATGTATGCTTAATATCATATCATATCACAACATTTGCAGACCCTGCTTAGATGTTCACAGGCTGTAGGAAGGGGGTGGTGCCATCTTTAGAAGATGACCATAATGGTGTGCAGGCACAATCTGCATGAACAGGAGCACTGAGAAGGTGATTTTTTTGCTAATTCTGATGAATACGCCAGCTCTGACACTTATTGATTCTTTAAAATAATCAAACAGTTTGGGCCAATGACTTGCAAATTGGCTTTAGCAATGCATTTCAGAGTTTTATTGTCTATTCACATTTTACTGTTGAAAACAGTTTTCTGACATTCTACATCTGCCAATGTATACATTATTTTGGATAGTCAACCTGTGTGTGAAATTCACAAAATGTAGCTTTTCTGCTCCACTGTTTTGTCTTTTGTCACGGTTGTAGTCCTGAAGACCATTCTTGGTCCTGATTCCTGATTTCCTGAGGAGATTTCACCATCACCAACCCTCTAAGCCTGCTGGAAATGATGGGAGTCCATATCTAACTTAATACTTACTTTGTATTTATTATTGTATCATCTTCTTCCATCACACATTGCTGTTCTGCCACTTTTGGATTCTAGTTATTGTGATGCCGCTGTGACTGCTAGAGTTTTTGTTTTCATCATTTCATTTTTTCTGATTTTATTTTGCTTTCTTCTCATTTTTGTCTTCTCTGTGGAGGTTTCAAAATGTGCAGGATCCATTTCTGCACTCACAATTTATTTGTGAATGGAAACTAGAGGCGCTAAGAATAGGGTGTGTCTTTTTTCAACGCCATTTTAACAGTCATTTCGTGGGGCAGATGCTACAAGGTAACTAAGGAAAATTATCAGAAGTGCACGGTATGTGACAGCATTACCTTGAACGTCTTATATTTAAGCCACTGTTTGTGCTTGGCTTAAATATATTTTCTCTTTTGTTATCATTTACTGTATATTGATTTTGAGTTATACCGTTTATGTATGTTTTATAATTTGTCATTTTTAATAATATTGTTCTGTTTAAATACTTGGTGCTGTAGTTGTGTATTGTGCCATATGTGTCTCACAGTTACAGCCCTTGTGTTTTGTGGGTGGGACCCTCAAGAGGCGGGGCCACCGTGACATCACTGCCTTTAAAATTAGGTAGAACTGATGGTCCTCATAGTGTCATTGAGCATTATTTAGTGTGGAGTGTTATTTCATCTTTGTAAGTGTTATTTAGAGTTTTCTGGCTAAATGGATTTTTAGCTTTGTCATTGAATTTTGTCTTGTTAGGTTTAAAATTTAGCAAAATCCATATGCGGACAGATGATCCACTGTGGCAACACCTAACGGGAGCAGCAGAAAGAAGAGGAAGAAGAAGTCTTGAGTTTTTCAACTCTAAAAGCCCAACTTCCAATTGGAGCCTGTGCCAGATGTAGCTGCATTTATCCAAAATTATCGAAGTTCTGCAGCTTTTAGTTTCTTTGTAGGATGATTCAAGCACCAGTGTGATGCATGATCAAATAATTCCACAGACAAAATATCATTTTTTTTAAAGTTTTTGTAAAATTTCAAGGCAAAATGGTTAACACAAAAATAGAGAAAAAACTGAGATTAAAGGTAAGCAAAGAGAAGTTCTTGTTTTAGAAAAGTTCTGCTTAAGGCTTAAAAAATCTTGCTTCATTTCTCTAAATTTGATCATGCAGTGTCACACATGTGCAACTAGGAAGACGTTGGATGGACCAAGCAAAGGTAATTCCATGCCAGGCCAGGGGTGGCGGAGTGCACTAAACCTTCTCCTGTTATCTCTACAGACCAGCTGCGGGAAAACCTGTCTGATATTGAGCAGATGATGTCATTGCCAGTTCCAGCGCCCAGAAGAATACCAGTTCCGATACCCAGAAGAATATTACTTCAGGCACCTACTCTGACATCTGAAGAACATCACTTCCATTTCCCTTGCGTCAATTCCTGTCCAATCCCTTAAAACCGCCACCTTGACAAACCATCAACAGTTCAGTTTTTTGACTCAGTATTGAGAACATCTGAATACTATAGAAAGAATCTTTTGGAGCCAGGAATAATATACAGCTGGCTCCCCCAAACCTTTTTAAGTGTTTCGAGTCTATTCTTTAGCAGTCATACTTGGGGCACATTAGACATGGTCAGAAAACTGTGTGGCATCTCCTACTAGCAAAGATCTTACAGTCCAAGCTAGCAGTAAGACGACTTCCGCACTAGATTAATTAACACTCTTTTCTACAGATATATCTATATACAGTATATGTATCTATATACAGTATATATATATATATATATATATATATATATACATACAGTGCATCCGGAAAGTATTCACAGCGTATCACTTTTTCCACATGTTGTTATGTAACAGCCTCATTCCAAAATGGATTAAATTTATTTTTTTCCTCAGAATTCTACACACAACACCCCATAATGACAACATGAAATAAGTTTACTTGAGGTTTTTGCAAATTTATTAAAATAAAAAAACTGAGAAAGCACATGTACATACTGTAAGTATTCACAGCCTTTGCCATGAAGCTCAAAATTGAGCTCAGGTGCATCCCGTTTCCCCTGATCATCCTGGAGATGTTTCTGCAGCTTAATTGGAGTCCACCTGTGGTCAATTCAGTTGATTGGACAGGATTTGGAAAGGCACACACCTGTCTATAGAAGGTCCCACAGTGGACAGTTCATGTCAGAGCGCAAACCAAGCATGAAGTCAAAGGAATTGTCTGTAGACCTCCGAGACAGGATTGTCTCGAGGCACAAATCTGGGGAAGGTTATAGAAAAATGTCTGCTGCTTTGAAGGTCCCAATGAGCACAGTGGCCTCCATCATCTGTAAGTGGAAGAAGTTTGAAACCACCAGGACTCTTCCTAGAGCTGCCCAGCCATCTAAACTGAGTGATCGGGGGAGAAGGGCCTTAGTCAGGGAGGTGACCAAGAACCCGATGGTCACTCTGTCAGAGCTCCAGAGGTCCTCTGTGGAGAGAGGAGAACCTTCCAGAAGGACAACCATCTTTGCAGCAATCCACCAATCAGGCCTGCATGGTAGAGTGGCCAGACGGAAGCCACTCCTTAGTAAAAGGCACATGGCAGCCCACCTGGAGTTTGCCAAAAGGCACCTGAAGGACTCTCAGACCATGAGAAACAAAATTCTCTGGTCTGATGAAACAAAGATTGAACTCTTTGATGTGAATGCCAGGCGTCGCGTTTGGAGGAAACCAGGCACCTCTCATCACCAGGCCAATACCATCCCTACAGTGAAGCATGGTGGTGGCAGCATTATGCTGTGGGGATGTTTTTCAGCGGCAGGAACTGGGAGACTAGTCAGGATAAAGGGAAAGATGATTGCAGCAATGTACAGAGACATCCTGGATGAAAACCTGCTCCAGAGCGCTCTTGACCTCAGACTGAGGCGACGGTTAATCTTTCAGCAGGACAACGACCCTAAGCACACAGCCAATATATCAAAGCAGTGGCTTCAGGACAACTCTGTGAAAGTTCTTGAGTTGCCCAGCCAGAGCCCAGACTTGAATCCGATTGAACATCTCTGGAGAGATCTTAAAATGGCTGTGCACCGACGCTTCCCATCCAATCTGATGGAGATTGAGAGGTGCTGCAAAGAGGAATGGGCGAAACTGGCCAAGGATAGGTGTGCCAAGCTTGTGGCATCATATTCATAAAGACTTGAGGCTGTAATTGCTGCCAAAGGTGCATCGAAAGAGTATTGAGCAAAGGCTGTGAATACTTATGTACATGTGATTTCTCATTTTTTTTTATTTTTAATAAATTTTCAAAAACCTCAAGTAAACTTTTTTCACGTTGTCATTATGGGGTGTTGTGTGTAGAATTCTGAGGAAAAAAATTAACTTAATCCATTTTGGGATAAGGCTGTAACATAAAAAAATGTGGAAAAAGTGATGCATTGTGAATACTTTCCGGATGCACTGTATGTATATATATATATATATATATATATATATATATATATATATATATTGTGAACTGGGACCCGGACACAGGCAGACGGACAACATAGTTCCACCACACACCGTTTATTATACAATAATATTTACAAATTTGTGCTCACGTGCACCCCCAGTGCCTCCAGCACCGTTCCCCCAAATGTCCAGGCCACACAAGTCCAATGCCTTTCTCCTGGCCGCCTCCCGTCCTCTCTCCAGTTCTGTCCTCTTCCACCCGATATCCACTGCTGACTGGAGGGAGACGGCCCCTTATATGGGAACCCGGATGGGCTCCAACTGCTTCCCGGCAATCAGTCATAGCCACACCCCAGTGTGGCGGAAGTGCCGGCTGCGCACCCAGAAGCTGTCTGGGTGTCCCCTGTCGTCTTCCTCCACACCAGGAAGTGCTGGGCTCCAGGGATATGCAGGCATTGTGGCGCCGCCTGGTGGTGGCCACGGGTCCCTACAGGGCTGGGCTTTCAAGCCCTTTACCCGAGGCCCCCCACATAACCAGGACGGACGCCCCCTCGCGGTCTGGAGAAGGCACAAGCCCTCCTCCGGTCCTCCTGGGTGTCCTGGCTGGGGACCACATGGGATATTCCGGCACAGGGTGCCGCCTGGCGGTGGCCACGGGTCCCTACAGGGCTGGGCTTTCAAGCCCTGTACCCGAGGCCCCCAACATAACCAGGACGGATGCCCCCTCGCGGTCTGGTGGAGGCACAAGCCCTCCTCCGGTCCTCCTTGGCGTACCGGCCAGGCTCCAGCCCCGGCCGGGGACCACAATATATATATATATTTTATGTTAACTTACAGGGTAAAGGGCTAAACCATATCTTAGGTAACCATAAGGAACTGATATTCTATTATTAAAATTAAGCTTTCACTACATGAATTTATCATCAAACATTAACTTTGTACAATTAACTCTTACTTATTGAACCTGCCTTTTGAGTTTGGAGCCAAGCTGTCATGTTTAAGTCTGGGCTCATCGCCTGGCTTATGTTTCATTTCCATTTTTATGTCTTTGGTGTTAGTTTTGATGCATTAATTACTTTTGGTTATGTAAATATTCTCATATACTTTTTATTATTTGTAATTTGATGTGTTATATATTATTGTATTTTGTGATTATTTCGATATTACAGTCATATGAAAAAGTTTGGGAACCCCTCTTAATTCTTTGGATTTTTGTTTATCATTGGCTGAGCTTTCAAAGTAGCAACTTCCTTTTAATATATGACATGCCTTATGGAAACAGTGCTATATCAGCAGTGACATTAAGTTTATTGGATTAACAGAAAATATTTAATATACATCATAACAAAATTAGACAGGTGCATAAATGTTGGCACCCCAACAGAGATATTATATCAATACTTAGTTGAGCCTCCTTTTGCTCCTTTGAGCCTCTAGACTCCCTCCTATAGCCTTTGATGAGTGTCTGGATTCTGGATGGAGGTATTTTTGGCCATTCTTCAATACAAAATCTCTCCAGTTCAGTTAAATTTGATGGCTGCTGAGCATGGGCAGTCTGCTTCAAATCATCCATAGATTTTCAATGATATTCAAGTCAGGGGACTGTGACGACCATTCCAGAACATTGTACTTCTCCCTATGCATGTGGCGTGAATGGAGAAAGGGCTTCTTTCTCATCACCCTGCCATACAGATGTTCTTTGTGCAAATTGAGCTGAATTGTAGAATGATGTACAGATACACCATCTAGATGTTCTTGCAGGTCTTTGGAAGTGAACTGTGGGCTGTCTGTAACCATTCTCAGAATCCTGCGCATATGCTGCTCCTGTATTTTTCTTGGCCTGCCAGACCTGCTGGGTTTAACAGCAACTGTGCCTGTGGTCTTCCATTTCCTGATTCCATTCCTTATAGTTGAAACTGACAGTTTAAACCTCTGAGATAGCTTTTTGTAGCCTTCCCCTACACCATGAGACTGAACAATCTTTGTTTTCAGATCTTTTGAGATTTGCTTTGAGGATCCCATGCTGTCTGTCACTCTTCAGAGGAGAGTCAAAGGGAAGCACAACTTGCAATTGACCACCTTAAATACCTTTTCTCATGATTGGACACACCGGTCTATGAAGTTCAAGGCTTAAAGAGCTAATCCAACCAATTTGGTGTTACAAGTAATCAGTGTTGAGCAGTTACGTGCAATCAAATCAGCAAAATTACAAGGGGACCCAACTTTTTGCTCAGCCAGTTTTTCACATCTGATTTAATTTCATACAACTAAATACTGCTTCACTAAAAATCTTTGTTCGGAAAACACCCCAGTACTCAGATATTCCTAGGAAGTGAAAGACATACCACTGTTATCTGTTTTGTTGAAAACAGAGTAAATCATTATGCAGGCTGAGAGGGGTTCCCAAACTTTCTCATATGACTGTGTGTGTTGTGACGCGTGAGTTGCTGTTTTGCACCCATAAAACACGAGACTGAGTCTCAGTACTTTAGCAAAACCAACTTTATTCAGCTTGAAACAGGAACAGCACAGTTTTTATTGTAGCAGGAATTGAGGTACCACTCTCCTATACAAAGACACAACAAACAGGGCATTTGTAATTTTCTTTACATTAACCATCGGCAACAGGAACTTGTAGCGTGACCACGATGGACTCGTAGTTGCCCTGTGCTGCTGCACTGCAAACCTGCAGGTCCTTTGGCGACAGACAAGCAGCCCTCCACAGATGCAGCAATAACGCTTCGGTGTGTTATCCCCAGGTGTTCGGGGTCTCAAAAGAGTTCAGAAACCTTGAGAATTCAGAAACTTTTGTTCTGCTGTGTTTCTTCTATTTTGTAGTTTTTTATATTCAAAAGCACTCTATTGTTTGGTTGTGTTGTAAGCACTATCTTGCTGGATTTTCTGAAGTTTTGCCTCTGCTTATGGTTTTCGATTTCTGGACTTGAACTGGGCTTCGGTTACTGTGGATTGATTTTTAGACAAATCCTTTTGTCTCTCTTTTTTTATAGATTATGAGTATTTTGTTATTTTTGCTGTTTTGTTAACATTCTTATTATTAAGGTTATTTGTGGACTTTTCTCTTACCTAACCAATTCTCCCTCTGGTAAGATATCTTCAAGTTTTTTTGGCGACTTTTTGCTGTTGTTTTGAATTTAAAATCCTGGTCTCTCATCTGAGGCCTAGTCCGGTTTAAGCCTCCCATTCTCCTGGGGTCAGGCAAAATTACATTCGGGCTAAGTCCCATTTTTTGTGGGATAATTTGGAGGCCTCATTCCTTGATATTTTGCATTGCCAGGCCAATCATAACACATGCTGTCTCGGGTGCAGGATGTTTTTCATGGAAGATCACTAAAGTCCTGGTCTCTCTGTTTGTTGGGGTGTGCAATTCTTAGTTATCATTGGGTAAAAGAATCTTTGCTTTAGTTCTTTGATGATCTTTTCTAATTAGGATTTCAGCCTTAGAGGAAAGACAGAATTAGGCTCAGCTCTCAACTAAAATTCATCTTGTCATAATGATAATCATTCCATCCATTCATACATTCATCATCTAAGACCATCTTTATCTTGAGCAGGGTCACACTATTGGAGACATAATAGCTAATAAGTAAGGCTAGGTGTGCCTGTGTACTTAAGTGTGATGGCATGATATCCACTATTACAGTTTACATATCACTCTGGCAGATCCACAGATGCTTTCCTTACCTTAATCCTACATACGGTACTGGCCCACCTGGAACGCAGGAAAATATGTGAATGCTGTTTATAAATGATACTTAACCTAATAAGCCCCTCTAAGCTCATCACCAAGCTCAAGGACCTGCGTCTGAACACCTCAGTGTGCAGCTGGATTTTTAACATCCTGACAGACAGACCCCAGGTGGTTGAAATGGGTGGCGAAATGTCATCATCCCTCTGCCTAACAACACAGGGGCACCACAGGGCTGTGTTCTGAGTCCTCTGCTGTATTCCCCTCTATGCATATGGCTGCATTTGATACCAATATCATTGTCAAGTTTGCTGATGACACAGCTGTAGTTGGCCTGATCTCAAACAAAAAAATGAGCAGACATACCTGGATGAAGTGAAGTGTCTGTCACACTAGTGGCCAAACAATAGTCTACTCCTGAATGTCAGCAAGACAAAGCAAAGCAAGACTGTGTACCTTGGGTGGAACCAACAGAGGCACTACCATCTCCTCAGTATTAACAGCACCCAGGTAGAAGGGTTGACAGCTTCAGACACTTTGGTTCCCACAACACAGATGGCCTGACCCGGTACAAGCAGACTGACACCTTGATGAAGAAGGCACAATGTTTTTACCACATCAGATGGCTTCAGAGATTTTCAGGTGCCCTCCCGGGTACTAAAGAATATCTATAAGTCCACCATTACATGTTTCTGACAGGAAACATTACCAACAAGTTTGGAAAGCTTTGAAGACAGTGGTGCAGTCACCTGAACACATCTTTGGGTGTGAACTCTTCAACTTCCAGGACATCTAAACCAAACGGTGATATCAGATCAGAGCAAAGCAAATGATCAATGATTCCAGCCATCCCAACAATGGCCTCTTCTCTGTGCTGCAGACAGGTAACCAGTTCATAGAGACTGAGGAGGAGCTTCTGGCCACAGTCCATCTGAATCCTTAATAAGGATAGTGACCTGATTTACATGATGCCCTATTGATAACATTACATTATTTATTTTTTATTATTTATTTATCCCATATTTTATCATTCTAAGATAATACATACTACTGGTGACATTTAAGAATTAATTTTATCAATTTTTCTTTAAAGTAACATCATATGTTTACGTGTCTTATTGTCTTTAATTATTCCTCTTAACGCACAATCTTGGAGTTTAGTAACTAAGCATTTCACTGCATATTGTACTTTGGGTATAATTATATACTAGAAATAACATTTTATGTAATTTGATTTAAGGCCAAGCAGAATGCTAGACTATAGTCTTGACTACAGAAAGTACACTGTCCTTTTCTAGAGTTAGGAATATAAAATACAATCAGTATAGCACATATTAGCATTATGTGTATAACAAAGACTTTTTTTTATTATTCTTTGATCTGTGTCTCTGTTTCCTCCACCACTGTTTCGCTCAAGTACAACACTAAGGTGAAAATGTGTAAGAGTGCCATCACATTTGGTGGCAGCGGTGGGATATAAACAGTGAGAGGTGAGTAAATGTTTGGCCCCGACAGAGTGCAGTCTGACTAAGCCAGAGTTATTTTAAAGTGGCTGTGTTGGGGATTGATTTGTTTCGAACCTAAATTTGGTGAACTTGACTTGCTTGTATGGAATGTTATTTGATTTTAATAAAATAAATAGTGGAGATCTAGATATGGAATCGGCGGTAGATAACAGATATTGTAGTTTCATCCAAGCCTTGGAGTTTCTTTCTTCTTTCTGTATGTGAGGCCTGATTTCCTAGATAACAAACAGTGCTGGAATCTTGTAGTCAGCTGCCCTTATGAAGGGGTCTATGAAATGGACATTGAACTGTACATTATCCCAATTAAGATCTGTACTGGTGGAGATTGTCCTGATTTCATGGATTGCTTGCTTTTGTAAGATGAGGCCACAGGTGAAGATTTGGGTTGGTCTTCTGATTGGGGAAGGCTCAGAAGCAGTTTTGGGTAATGTTGCACTCTAAGTACATCATATGTTGCGAAGAATCATTGCTGGGGTGATTCTTGTGTCTGACCATGCGACCTGGAATCGTATTGGGGAAGGGGAGTTGTGTTTAAGATTGCTACTTGGAAATAGGGCAAGAGTTGGCTTGGCTATTTCTAGAATTAGAAGAATATGTAAATAGTTAAGTAGTGCGCATACCCAACTGATGAGGGATGTTGGTTCATGTTGGCTCTGTAGTGTGGAGTGAGGGTGCGATGGACTTCCGGGGGTGCCACAGACTGTGAAAGGGTCCAAGTAAGGAATTAAGGTTCTGGTAGGTTGTAATACTACATTTTTCTTTATGTCACTGTATCTGGACAGTACTGTTATGAGTTTTATTCACATGTGCATGTTAACTGTGGCACACACGGGCTCAGCAGTTAGAATTGCTGACCAAGCATTGGATTAGATAGCCAAAGACAACTGGAGGCTTGTATAGTCAGCTTAAACACAGGTTAGGGTATTTCTGTCCTCTATCAGCACAAACCTTCTTTCCTTCTTGGGAGAATGAGAATCGACATGTAAGCACTATGATATTTCTGTATTTTGTGGGAGAGGAATTCAGCCCTTGTTTGGAGACGGAGAAGACCAGCAAATGAAGCAAGAACCATATAAAAGGTCTGGACAGTGGCCAGACCCTTGGAGGCTGTGCCGACACAAGGTGTTGGAAACCCTCCCAGCGTGGGGACGGAGAAAATGGCTGACTGTGTTGATCCAGATTCCCACCTGGATAAAAGTCTGTCCATATGCCTCCCCGTCTGTAACCGCGTAAAACGTCAGTAAATGTAAGCTAAAAGATATTTTGTCTCATGTGATTCTTGTACCGTAATCACTATGGGAGGGATATCGCCTTTTCTGGTATATTATGATATTGTTTAATTATTTAATAAGCCACAATATTAAAAGAACACATTTCCAAGAGAGCTAATGCCTCTGCAGGAAACATAATGGCGTAGTCGGCAGGATTGTGGCTACATTAATAATTATTATATATTACTTATAATATTTTATATATATTAAAAATATGCTTACACTGATGAATGAGAGGCTCGGTAAATATTTGGTATATATTTCGGGAGGTCGCGCGCACAGTCATGGACTCCCGGCCGAGAATTAAAAACTGCCTTAACATGCCTGGCCCGAATTGGTTATCCCATCAAAAGACAAGAGGCGGACTTGTCAAACTCGGCACAGTGCATGAGGCTGGAAAGAAAGCCCGACATCTGTCGGCGAATCGTGGTAGCGTCTGCTACCTACGGTATGCGAGTGAACTTTTAAGGTTGGACTTTTAAGTTTAACGCATAAGTGGGACTAAAATTGGACAAAATAAATGGAATACAACAAGATTGAAACTGATGGCACGAGACTGGCTGTCCAGTAAAATGAAACGGCACTCACAGGGGCAGCACAGATTAATTAATGGCCGTACGAAGCCCAAAATCTACCTAGAAAAGTAAATGCCGTGTTGGGAACACATATTTAAAATAAATTACATTGCTAGGCTTTAGAAAACAATATTGAAAAGCTATAAAGAACGGCGTGTTATTGTATATTAGTTGCGGCAGGCAGACAAGACATGCCGGGAATGCACTCACCTTGCCGTTATGCGTGGTAATCCAGCGGAGCTGAAAAAACTTAAAGATGAAATCAAAGCAACAGCGATAGAATCCATAACGTCTCAATTGCGATCGCTAAAATAATTTGTAGAAATCTTTAATGGCATCCAAGCAGCTCGATGCAAAAATACAAGCTTCGTCCACGTGTTACAAGCGGTCTAAAAGACGCCAGCTGTTTCTATCAGTCTACCTACAAGGGTAAAGGTTAAAGGTTAAAGGTTTTGGCGAACCCCATCTATTTTGGTACTTTTAAGAAATTGCCGTGTGTTTAAACACACAGAAATAATTAAATTTCCTTTTAAATATAGCTTAAATAACGAACCTACGTTATAAGCTAATGTTTAAAAAGAATTTGTAAAACGGTGTACACATATAGCGCTACAATCCAAAAGAGCTCTAACAACAAAGTGGAAAAAGAATACATACATTTGGGGATGAAACTTACAATAAGAAACATGCCTTTGTACCTTCTGGTAAGTACTGGCCAAACTTTGTTTTAAGAAGGGATTATTTAAATAAGTATGAAGTTAAAATCACGAGGCAGTTTCTCATAAGACAATTGGTTTAAAGCAAATCAAAAAAAGAATGTCTCCACTTTTGTTTAAAACTATAAACGTGCAAAACATGTTTTCTTTTAAACCCTGATCAAGTTTAAAGGAAAAATACTCTTTTAATAATACTAAATAATAAGGGAGACAAGTTCTCACGGATATGTAGCATGTGCCCGATTGTGCATGAATGGAGGTTATGTATTTTGGGAACTCTTAAGGGAATGTATGGTGGCGCAGTGGTTAGCACACTTGCCCGGTGATATGAGATAAAGGTTCAAGCATGTATGTTTTCCTTGTTAAGTCAGAATATTCTTTGTGACCGCATAACTTTTTCTGGGAACACTTTCTTGTTGTGGAATTGTGCTGCGTGATTTCCTGCGTGGATTTTTCTTGTTGTCACTGATTTTACGGATCGCCAACGGGTAATACGTTGCCTTCGTTGCCGCTGGACTCGTGATGCTCGCCACGAAAATTCCATGATCTGGAAAATAGAGCGTATTAAACTGAGGTAAGAAGCATTCCTAATATTTTCAGTAATATCAGCTTGCGGCCTGAGATGTTGTTTGATTAATAATAAGCATGAAGGAAAAGACGTGCTTAAGTATGTTGCATGGTGAAACCCTATAGATAAACAAAAAAGCACAACCTCGAGTGAGTTTATAGCACGTGTGCTAGAAATCGAGAACTTTATTCTGTGAATGAAGTATTGTTGTAAAAGAGAACGTGAGTATGTGAATACATGTGAAAGAATGAAGCAATTGCCAAATACTGTGTGTAGAAATGACTGAAACGAGTGAAGGTTGATTGTCTGTTCTCTAGTGAACGAATTTCTGCTTTAGCCAAGTAATTCTGCTTGGACATGAAGCAGGGTTTAGAATATATAAAAGAAAAAGAAAAGACGAATAAATTATTTTTATTTAGAGTCTGGGGTGGCAGATGCGTGTTTATGTCATTTGTACGTCTGTCTTTCTATGTTCGTCAGCTGACTAAGAATGTTAAACTGTAGAAATGGGAGACGTCCCATATAATAATATTCAAAGTTAAATGTAATACATGTGAATATCAATAGTGATCATGACTGGTGATTGATAACACAATCTGTGCCTGGTCTGTGTCTTTGAAGCCTGCAAACAGATGCAGAGTTTAAATAACGCCATGACTTATTGACCTCGACGAATCTCAGAATAGCTTGTAACATGGTCAGTTAAAGAGAAGAATTTTCAAATCTGAATTTCATGAAAAGTGTTATAAGCATAAAAGTTGCATTTAAAATCTATAGATGTTCTTTTTCTCCAGATTCAGCAAATCCACTGACCAACGGATGAAAAACACAAACTATGTTTCTATACAAGTTGCAAAAAATAGCTTAATAGCAAGTTTGGGCAGAGCAATTAGAAATAATCTAATCGAAGGATAGTGAATATTTATCAATCATAAATTAATGAACAGCAGCTATTAGAATAATTTTCTTGCATGCTGATTTAGTGCAAGTGTTAAAATGTTTAAATGAAAAAATGCAAACAAATGAACACTAGACTGATTTCGTTCTTTGAAAAAACAGTATAGAGGGTTTACATATTTTGATGTATGACAAATGATTATTATTATCACTTCAGTAATTACAAAATGTATTAGAAATGACATACATGTATTGATTTGTTTCTGTAAGTGATTAATTTTAAGAAGAGTTGTTATTGCATCAATGTATTAAGTTAATGCTCAGTGATAATGCACATAGCTAAATGGATTATTTCAGTTATACATTAGAAGCATTAGTCTATATGAACTGTTATAAAATCTTACAGATTTTGTCTTTTAATAAGATGAGCTATATGATATGGATGTTATAAGATATTTTTGTTTAACACTTAAATTCAAAAATGTAACATCCTGTTATAAGTTAAGACACTTGGATAACTGAGGCAATGTGTGAATTTTGTGTAATGTATGATCCTACTGAAGAAACATTGTCACTAGCCTGGTTTAAATGTATTACTCTATTTCTTGCTGTTATTTTATGAGACTGAACTGCGGGCCTAAAATGGTCATTTATAATGCTGCATTGTATGATACATATGATTGGAAAATAATTGCTTTATGTTATGTATTTGCTCTACCTTGAACCCTTCTTTAGTTAGCCTAGCAAGTAGCTTAATGAAGTTTAGCCATTAAATTTAGTGGTGAAAGCCTCTCCATTCAGTGGTAAAGTTTCATGGATGAAGTAACAGGTGGTGTATACACAAATGAAGATTTACAGAGACTGTACTGCGCTAATGACTTTTAATCTGCTGCACATACCTGAGAATAGCTGGTGAAGAAACACTTGCTTTCCAGAGGGAACGGAGTGAAGAACTAAAGAAAGATTGCAAGTCCAGCTACTCAAACTTGATGCCATGAACTAAGACAAGTTTTATGGAATCTTCAAGGACTGGCTGTAGCCACTGAGGTGATGTGACAGCTGTTGAAGGCTCCCATGAATGACCACTGCATACAGTGCAAGCCTAGAGGGAAGTGCACCTCTGCTAAAAGGGACAGTCACCATGTGTTCATCTTATGAGCTCCCTAATGGCAAAAGGACTGTTTACTTTCTGTTCCAGTAACAACAAACTTTAGTGCCTTGAAGCAGTCACACTTTGTTCAGACGGATCTGCAAAGTTACCAATCTGCAAAGCCACCAAGAAAAAGACTTTGTTAACAGACCACTGGGTTGGACAAGGCATATATATATAGCAAGTCTAGGAAAATACTTGAAACTATTATAAGAAGGGCTCAAAGGTATGAGGATATGCATGATTTATCAATGATGTGAACTTGTAAATTGTTAACTTGGAATAGAACATCTGATAGTGAAGTTGGGGAGGATAACAGATAGTGAATGAACAATTATGCAATAATACTAGTTAAGAACAATTAATAATCATAGCAATGAAGCTAGAATAGCATCTGAGTTATGTTACAACTATTGTAACTCATAAAGGGATCAGACACCAAAGGGTGGGCACATATAGCAGTATGTTGAAGCTAGAAATGATAGGAGTGCCAAAGACTAGTCTAATCCATCAAGATGCTATATAGGATTATAATATAATCTGATGCTATGACACCCACTGCATGAATTCAGTAATATGTAGACACAACACAGACTATGTAAGAAATAACAGGGCAAAAATCTCCACTAACACCATTGATGAGATACATTGATCACTACTTGATAACAGCATGTTAAATGTAACTGTTTGTCCATGTTTACGCTGGTTTTAGATGAATGGTACAGAAGCTATAGTGATACTACATCTCACATATCCGCAAATGACTTGAAATATTGACACTGTGATGGGGGATCAAGTACCTTTTGTTTTGTGGATATGACTTTCAAATATTGTTTTTTGTCACAGATCCAGTGACAAAGGGTGGCTTGTAATACTACATTTTTCTTTATGTCACTGTATCTGGACAGTACTGTTATGAGTTTTATTCACATGTGCATGTTAACTGTGGCACAGACGGGCTCAGCAGTTAGAATTGCTGACCAAGCATTGGATTAGATAGCCAAAGACAACTGGGGGCTTATATAGTCAGCTTAAACACAGGTTAGGGTATTTCTGTCCTCTATCAGCACAAACCTTCTTTCCTTCTTGGGAGAATGAGAATCGACATGTAAGCACTATGATATTTCTGTATTTTGTGGGAGAGGAATTCAGCCCTTGTTTGGAGACGGAGAAGACCAGCAAATGAAGCAAGAACCATATAAAAGGTCTGGACAGTGGCCAGACCCTTGGAGGCTGTGCCGACACAAAGGTGTTGGAAACCCTCCCAGCGTGGGGACGGAGAAAATGGCTGACTGTGTTGATCCAGATTCCCACCTGGATAAAAGTCTGTCCATATGCCTCCCCGTCTGTAACCGCGTAAAAACGTCAGTAAATGTAAGCTAAAAGATATTTTGTCTCATGTGATTCTTGTACCGCCGTAATCACTATGGGAGGGATATCGCCTTTTCTGGTATATTATGATATTGTTTAATTATTTAATAAGCCACAATATTAAAAGAACACATTTCCAAGAGAGCTAATGCCTCTGCAGGAAACATAGGTAAAGGCGTGTAAGTGAGGGGGCGTGAGTGAGCTAGTGAGACGATGTCGATTGGGAGGTTTTTATATCAGACATGCTGGAATGATGGGTGTCACACACGTGCGTTTGGGAGACAGTTTATGGGCTCAAATAGATGCATTTACCTGTCAAACCAGGGGTTGGCGCTGCTCTCTAACTCTTTCTCCTTTCTCCCTGCAGAGCAACTGAAGAATCTACAACCTAACAACATCACTTCTGGTCCCAACCCTCAAGATCCCACCTCTTCCTGATGTCACTTCCAGTTCCAGAATGCTATTCACCCATGACATCACTTCCTGCAGCCATCTATCTATATATATATATATATATAGCGGCACGGTGGCGCAGTGGCAGCGCTGCTGCCTCGCAGTTAGGAGACTTGGGTTCGCTTCCCGGGTCCTCCCTGCGTGGAGTTTGCATGTTCTCCCCGTGTCTGCGTGGGTTTCCTCCGGGCGCTCCGGTTTCCTCCCATAATCCAAAGACATGCAGGTTAGGTGGATTGGCGATTCTAAATTGGCCCTAGTGTGTGCTTGGTGTGTGGGTGTGTTTGTGTGTGTCCTGCGGTGGGTTGGCACCCTGCCCAGGATTGGTTCCTGCCTTGTGCCCTGTGTTGGCTGGGATTGGCTCCAGCAGACCCCCGTGACCCTGTATTCGGATTCAGCGGGTTGGAAAATGGATGGATATATATATATATATCTATACCACCTCCATTTTTCTATTTCTCAGTTCTGTTTTGAACTCTGTCGGTCTTTTTTTTTTCACTCTACAGTATAAGGGGGATCCACTCAAACCTTTAACAGTGTTTGTGTCCTTATTTTTCAGGGGAATTCCAATGTGTTAACAATTAAGGGAACATAAGTAAGGAATTGGGTGAGGTCTCCCCAGTGCCGCTATTTAAAGCTGAAGTGAGTAATGGGGAGAAGAGCAACTCAAGGTAGGGCAAATCATGAGAGCAGTTCATTAGAGTGCTCTTTTCTTTAAGTTTCAAGATTCAGTGATCAAAGTCAGATCTGCTGAAGGACGGGATTGTGAGGATGGGGTGCATGTGCAACCAACTCCAGTTAAGCAAAGAGTGGAGTGGACATCAGGTCTGCGGGATCAAGAAGGAACAGAGTTGAGAGATAGAAAGTATTATGACTTTCAAAACTCGACTTGATGTTTTTTAAGAAGAACTAAGTAAGCTTTGTTGGGCTGAATGGCCTGTTCTTGTCCGGACTGTTCTAATGAGGGGAGACCTCCTAAATCAGAGGTAAAAGTACTTTCAGGGATTACCTCTGTGGACGATGGGCTCTCGAAGAGGATCATGGCTAAATGGATGCCAGTTTTTCTTTTTTTCTTCTAGGAATATTTATTCATATTCTTTACATGATTTGTGACGTCCTGACTGCTTTACAGAAAACATGCACTGCTTTGGCACTGTGAATATAAGGAGCACACATTTTGCACTGTTTATGAAGTAGTTGGCGTTCCTCATGACCTCACTGGTGCTCCTACAGTTGGAGCGTGTTGAAGCTGAAATCGCAGGGCATTAAAAGTCCACTGGGAGAAAAGGTTGAGTGGCAGCCACCTTTCTAAACTGCAGGAAAGTGCTGGTGGCTGGGTGGCGTGGTGAGTCAAGTGTGGTGTGCACCAGAAAAGGTGCCATGAAAATCTGACAAACCCTAACAAGCCCGTACTGGATAATCAGATTAGAAATTAGACAGACAGACATGATTGGATAAAACGATTTGGATTGTTTCTGTCATTACCTTATCTTTTTAACATTCTATTGCCAGGATACTCTCACAAGAAAGAAAAGAAAGAAAGAAAGAAAATCAGAGCCACGTTGCAGAACAACAACCTTTATTTTATATAGTGCCTTTTCACAGTTAACAGCATATCAGTGCTTTCCAGTAACACCACATGTCATCCCGCATTTCCATACTGGATCTCTTTCAGGGTGCCGTGGGCTGGCGTCCTGCCCGGGGTTTGTTTCCTGCCTTGCGCCCTGTGTTGGCTGGGATTGGCTCCAGCAGACCCCCGTGACCCTGTAGTCAGGATATAGCGGGTTGGGTAATGGATGGATGGATCTCTTTCAGGGTCATACAGAGTGTAGGGGTGGGCGTTCATCTGGAACACTGTGATTCCATATAGCGCCTTTCCCCACTTTACAGGATCCTAAGAACAGTCTTTCTTTCTCTATTCTTGTCATTTTAAATAACGGCTCACTGATGTGGGTTTACTCAGTGAACTCCTATCAGTACTCGAATAAACATTTACATATCAGTGTGACCATTTTGGAAAAATCTCCTAACTGATAAGTACAGTAAATGAAATAATAAAAGTTATGACTATCCTAGGGTCTTTATGTATAAAAGAAGGAAAACAACTTGTCAAGAGAATGTCACACCTCTGCCCACATTGTGTCATCTACAGATTAATGGGTCCATCATGGCAGTGTTGCTGCTACGTTATAATATTAATAATATTAATAATAATAATAAATATGGGTGGGGGTTGATTTGATTCAAGCCTAGTTTTGTAAAATTTGACTTGCTTGTATGGAATGTTACTTGATGTTAATAAATTAGATTTTTTGTAAAACAATAATATTAATACATTTTATTCATATAGCGATTTATAGAACCTAGCAGTGCCCTCAGTTTAAACGCCATGCCTGGCGTCCGTCCGTGTCCACCTCGTATGTTCTCTCTGTGTCTGACTTCATTCTTTCTGGGTTTCTCCTGAGATATGTGGACATTAGGATGGTCTGTGAGTCTGGGTTCAAATCCCACACCTGGCCTCTCTCTGTGTGCATCTTTAATGTTCTACTAAGGTCTTCCTGCTGTTTCCTCCCAACCACGTATGTGTATGTGTGTGTGTGTGTGTGTGTTAGGGCAAATGGTGATTCTAACTGGGCAGGTGACACATTCAGGGTTTGCTCCACCAATTGATTTCTGTAGGGTTGAGAATGAGAACTAAAATGGACGTACTGACAGCCGGTCCCCCTGCCAAAGCTCCAACTGGTTTCGAACTTCACGGCTCCTTTGCTGACTTTTCCAAACCTCAAGTCGGTAATCTCGGTGTCATTTTTGACACTAACCTCCCTTTTGAGAAACAGGTTAACTCTGTAGTCAAGAGTTGCCTTTTCCAGCTTCGACTTTTAGCTAAGGTCAAACCTTTCGTTATCTCCTAGGGATCTTGACAAAGCTACTCATGGTTTTATCTTTTCTCAGCTTGGTTACTGCAACTCGTTGCATTCTGGGATCAGAGAATCCTTGATACGCAGGTTGCAGTTGGCTCAGAATGCTGCTGCCCGTTTTTTGGTTGGGGAACGAAAGTTTCATTCTGTTCCTCCAATTTTAGCTTATTTTCACTTGCTTCCTGTTAGTTTCAGAATTGAGTTTAACATTTTGTTGCTAGTTTTTAAATCATTACGTGGGCCTGTTTATCCCAGCCATCCAGAGAGCTTAGATCTGCCGGTCAGTTGTCTCTTGTGGTCCCTCGCACTAAGGGGGACAGGGTTTTGGCAGCTTCCACCCCTCGTCTTTACCTCATTACACTAAGGAGTCCCCCTCAATTGAAATGTTTAAAACGAGACTGAAGACCCATTTCTATTCTCTAGCTTTCAGTGACTTTCACTGATACTAATGGTTGCCCTGCTCTCAGTCGTCTTCTTTCTTTTCTTTAACTCACCACTGGCTGTATTTCATTTGATTGTACTTTATTTATGTTCATTGTATGTCGTAATGTAAAGTTCTTTGGCTACTGATGGTGTTTTAAATGTGCTCTACAAATAAATTGACATTGACATTTAGACTCGAGCAGAAGAGACTGCAGGTATTTCAAATCTCCAAAGGCGTTGATAGAGTAGATCCAGTAACATTCGTTCGGCTTAAGGATGAATCGCATCCTCGAGGACATCAGTGGAGATTAAGAGGAAGTGCATTTGAAACTGAAGCCAGCAAGCACTTCTTTGTGCAAAGAGTTGTGGGACTCGGGAACAAACAACCGAGACATGGAGCTGAAGCCGATGCCATGACAAGCAGAAGAAGAATCAGGACGAGATATCTGGAGAGCTAAACCAACGGGCTTGATGGACTGAATGGCCTCCTCTCGTTTATCAGATTTCTTATGTTTTAAAGTCTCGTTATAATAAATGATTATATGGGACTGGTATAGTTTGATCCGCTCCTTAATTCATTTGTCAAATCATCACCTAATGCTGTCATAATGAAGCTCAGCACAATGAGCCACAAACCCGTACTGACTTCGGCCTGCACCTGCACCTGCACCTGCACCTGCACCTGTGCTCTCCACAAGAGACCCTTGGCATCTAGAATGGTAGGGCTGGGCACTTGCTAAGGCTGCCTGTGGTGCAAGCTGATCCTTCACAGGTGTGCATTTCAGTCCAAGGTGTTTCTTTCAGGTGTCTTACCTGACGTGGACGAGCTGCAAAGTGGGAGACCTCCAGCTAGTGAGCTCAACAACATCTCGGAGCTGTGGTCTGTGGGACAAGCAGTTGTTACCTCAATTTGTCGATTTGTGTCGCAACGCTGTCACTCTTCGAATTCAAAATAATCCACCAAGACCGGCAGAAATACTGTTTTTTTTTTTTATGGGTGTATTCAGAGCATGCGTTTAGTTAGCTTTTTATTTTTACACAAAAGCGCAAGCTAAACTTTAACACTACCTTCGCCTTGATGTGTCCAGCATCTTGACGTGCCTGATTGTTGTTTGTATGCACTTTAGTTGTTCCCCTCGTGTGAGTGTCTGTGGGTTTCCCATCACATTAATAAAGATGACGCTAGTCTGGTTAAATCAGTGGTCCCAAACTCCAGTCCTGATGGGCTGCAGTGGCTGCAGGTTTTCATTCTAACCCTTTTCTTAAATGGTGACCAGTTTTTGCTGCTAATTAACTCCTTTTCCATTCATTTTAATTGACTTGGTCAAGATTTCATCCATCCATCCAACCCTAATTACACGGTCACGGGGGTCTTGTTTAAGATTTGTTCCCCTGAATTTCTTCATCGTTCCTCTGAATTGCTTCATTTCTATCCTTAAACAGAAATAAAATGTGAAGTGAGGGAGCCAACGGAAGACCAACTAAATTAGGGCCTCAAACTCCAACCAGTTGCTTGATGAGGCGCAGGGTCTTGTTAATTAAACCGATTAAGAAAGAAAAAAGAATTAAGGGGTATGAGTCTTCAAGAACAAGCCAATTTAAGCGAATTAAAAAGAAGTTAATTAGCAGCAAAAACAGGTTACTCATTAAGAAAAGGGTTAGAATGAAAACCTGCAGCCACGGTGGTCCTCCAGGACTGGAGTTTGAGACAACTGGATTAAATTATCTCTATGATGGACTGTTGCCCCGGTTAGGGTTGTTTCCTGCCTGATGCCAGCTACTGTCCAGATAGGCCCTGGCCCGCCATGACACTGAACTGGACTAAGTTGCTTTCACAATGACTTTCGAATAACCCTTAGTTCATGGGTGTCGAACTCCAGGCCTGGAGGGCCGCAGTGGCTGCAGGTTTTCATTCTAACTCTTTTCCTAATCAGTGACCAGTTTTCACTGCTAATTCACTTTTTTTCCCTTCATTTTAATAGCCCTGTTAGAAGGATTCAGTCATCTGAATTGATTTGTTTCCTCATTAAATGGCAGCCAAGCAGAAATAAGGCATGAAACGAGCCAACAGATGACCAGCTAAACTGGTGCTTCAAACTCCAACCAGTTTCTTAATGAGAAGCCGATTCTTGCTGTTGATTAAACCCGTTATTTAATTCCATGGCTTGTTGCTGCTCTCATTCTGTCACAGCAGACATTTCGAAAACTGTTGTTTTTCTGTTCTTTCTAAGAGCACCATCAAAATGTTTTGGTGACCTGAGAGATCAGCCTTACCAAGACCAACACCTCTCTTTAATTTCAGATATTGTGTGATGGGCACAGGGGAGCTGGTCATGTGGTGGCTTGTTTTGTGTCTCATTATTGTTTGGCTGCTAATTAAAGAAAAAGAAACAACTATGGGGTCTGAGTCAAGTTAATTAAAAAAAGTAATCAGCAGCAAAAACTGGTCACTAATTAAGAAGATGGTTGGAATGAAAACCTGCAGCCACAGAGGCCCTCCAGGACTGGCGTTGGACACCCCTGCCTTAGTTGATTTTTGTGTAGTTTGGCAGTAACCTCACATTTTCTCCCAAAACACTCACCTAATGCTATGTCCACACTAGTCAGTTTTCAAAATAATAATAAATTAAATAAAAACAATCTATATCCATACCATCATTTTCAAATCGTTTATGAAAATATCTCCATCCATCCCTACTCTCTCTTCTGTTTCCTTTTCGGGTATCCTTTTGGTGGTGGCCTGCACCACTACCATCTACTCAAAGCACTGTGATGTTCCAACAATGATGGATGGATTAAAAGCCAAAAGTCTGCATGACCTTCAACATCAAGTGACTCCGTGAGAACCCTAACTACAAAGAGGACTATTTCATTTATGTTAGGTAGAATGCCCAGATGGGACTGGGTGGTCTCGTGGCCTGGAACCCCTGCAGATTTTAGTTTTTTTCTCCAGCCGTATGGAGATTTTTTTTTTATTTTTGTCTGTCCACACTGGCCATCGGACCTTACTCCTTTTCTATGTTAACTTAAGTTGTCTTATTTTATTTTCTTATTTTGTCTTTTATTTTTCTTTTCTTCATTATGTAAAGCACTTTGAGCTACTTTTTGTATGAAAATTTGCTATATAAATAAATGTTTTTGTTGTTGTTGTGTATAACATGGACATTCGCTTCCACTGTGTGCAAGAGCTTTCCTTCTGACATCCTCAAAGACTTGTGAACAATTGATGACTGACTCTGAATTGGCTTTAGGTGAAGGTGTGTGTGACCGAGACCAGCGACAGCCTGACGGGACGACTCTCAGCTGGATTAAGCGGGTCTGAGAAGGTTAGAATATGGAATCACAGTATTGAAGCTGCAAACCTCCCAAAGGCCACGTCAATAAAACTGAACTGAATTTACTTTAGTCCCGCCATTAAAACATATGTACAAAATCTAAAACACAAATAAAGATCTATCTATCTATCTATAGTGCCATGCACAAGTTTGGGCCCCCTTGTTTAAAATGTCTGCTACTTTGACTAGCTAAGTGAACAAAAGATGAACTGATCACCAAAAGGCATCAAGTTTTATGTGAGATTAGTGAATTATTTTTGCTTTGTACAACTATACAATGATATTTGAGGTCACAGATAACTTTTCTCAAGGTGGTCTCAGACCTCCACTAGCTCATTAGGACTATGGGCTGTTCATAGTCATCATTCAGAAACTCCGGGTGATGCAAAGCTGTATAAATTCTCTGAGTCCTTAAATCTCGTCAGAACAATCAGCAGCCATGGGCTCCTCTAAGCAGCTGCCTAACACTCTGAAATATAAAAGAATTGACATTCACAAAGCAGGAGAAGGTTACAAGAAGACAGCAAAGCTTTTCAGGTCGCTGTTCCCTCAGTTTATAGTTTTGTTAAGAAATGGCATTTAACCGGAATGGTGGAGGTCAGGTTGAGGCCTGGAAGACCAAGAGAAGTTTCTGAAAGAACTGCTCATTGGATTGCTAGAAAGGCAAATAAAACCCCTTATTTGACTACAGAAGACCTTCAGGAAGATTTACCGGACTCGGGAGTGGTGGTCTACTGTCCTACTGTGCAGCAACACCTGAACAAATAGGACCTTCATGATGGAGTCAGTAGAAGAGAATCTTTCCTGTGTCCTCACAACAAAATTCAGCTGCTGAAGTTTGCAAACGAACATCTGAACAAGCCTGATGCATTTAAGTCCTGTGAACAATTGATGTCAAAATAGAACTTTTTGGTCACAATGTGCAAAGGTATGTTTGGGGGCCGAATTCCAGGAAAAGATCATGTCTCCAACTACTAAGCATTGGCAGACTTTGGGTTTGTGTTGCAGCCAGTGGTGCAGGGGGCATGTCATTTGTAGAGGGAAGAATGGATTCAAATAAACACCAGCAAATTCAAGAAGTAAACATCACACCATCCGTTAAAAGTTGAAGTTAAAAAGAGGTTGAGTCCTACAACAAGATAACGATCCAAAACACCCTTCAAAATCTACAATGGAATACCTCAAGAGGCTCAAGCTGACGGTTTTGCCATGACCCTCACTGCCCCCTGATCTAAACATCATTGAAAATCTGTGGAGCGATCTCAAAAGAGCAGGGCGTGCAAGACGACCCAAGGATCCAGCAGAATTAGAAGACTTTTGCAAGAACGAACGGGTAAAAATACCCCAAGTAAGAAGCAAAAGAGTCTTAGCTGGCTACAAAAATTGTTTACAAGGTGTGATACTTTTGAAAGGGGCTCTTACTAAGTACTGACCGTATCGGGGGCCAAAACTTTTACTTCAATCCCTTTTTAATTTTTTTCGGGAGGTATTTTGTACCTAGAATGTTGGAAATAAAAATGTAATGTTGCTTAAACTATTAAAGAAATGTGTCATCTTTAATTTTATGCCTTTTGGTGATCAGTTCATCATCTGTTCACTTAACTATTCACAGTAGCAGACATTTTAAGCAAAGGGGCCCAGACTTTTGCATGCCACTCTCTCTGTCTATCTAGTTAATGTGTTTTTATCTGCACATATTAAACACATCTGCAATTCCACTTCTGTTATATGAAATGACGATCCGTTTCTGCCCATCTCCGAATGTGGTCTGAGCGAACCCATCACGAGTTGATTTAACCTCTGTTTTTTAATAAGCTCAGTTGCAATGCCACGGTGATTTGATAACCGAAAATGCATGAGACGAAATGCCGTTTCAATAAACCACCCCGGGTGCTCTGACGTTTTATTTAATTCTCGATCCACAGTACTGTAAGAAACTGTTATGATTTACACTGAGAGGCGTATTTTTAAAGAGAAGTGTGTGTGTTTGTGTGCGCCCTGTGGTGGGCTGGCACCCTGCCCGGGGTTTGTTTTTCTGCCTTGCGCCCTGTGTTGGCTGGGATTGGCTCCAGCAGACCCCGTGACCCTGTAGTTAGGATATAGCGGGTTAAATGATGGATGGATGGAAGTTTTCCATCTGATAACGACATATAAAGGTAAGAAAAATATAATTTTACCATGAAATGAAGCTGTGTTACTTGTCCTCATAGTATCGGGTATTGGCACACTTTGAGAGCAGAGGTCGTTTCGATAATTCCGAAGTGTTTAAAAACTTTTAAACATCCATCACAACAGTCAAAGTGCAAATGTTCCCATTCTCATTATTCAATAAACAATTGAAAATGATCTCACTGCCATTTGTTTTTCCTTTAACCACCTTATCAAGGCGGCTGACATTCTTCACACAGTAGAGCTGTGTTTCTCAATTTTTTTTCGTTGGTGGCCCGCCTCACAGTTCCACTAACCACAAACACGTGATCGCTCTTACACGTGCTCAGCTGCCTGAAGAGGCGGGGCTTGCGGAAAAGCCAGTAAAAAAATCCAGTTCCGAGATCAGCGTTCGCAAACACGGCACTTACTGAGCACTTTGCTGGCATCTCACAGCTGCCTCGCCCCATTTGCCCGGCCCTTTCTGCTTCAGAGATAACTCGTAAGCCCACTATCCATCGGTCCTGTGAGACTTGCTGCCGACCACGCACCCAGGGCAGATTGAGTCTAGCAGCCTGGAGACGCGTCTGAAGTGCTGTGTCCGCAGTGTACTGATCACGGAGCTGCTTTTATGCCAGCTTCTCCAGGTAGTCCTGTCCTCCTCAGGTGTTCTGCGAAAGTTCTTTTCGCTTCTGTTTCTCTGATTGGAGAGCGCGGCGATCTTACCGACTTCTGTTCTGTACATTTCAGGAGCCTAGCGTGTTTATTCATAAAGTGCTTTATAGCGTATGTTTAAATTTGCATTTCTGATGTACTTACTAGACACATATAATATCTGTAGCATTTCGAGAGCATTGTGTGATAGTGGAATTTGAGGAATTTATTCTTATTCCTAAAAAGCTGTTTTGAGCTTGTTTTATATTGCTACGTTTAGCTTACACTCCATCTTCCAAAACTGTTTATCCAGGGCAGAGTCACACTGTAGCTGAAGCCAATCCTAGCAATATAGGGGGGCAATGCGGAATCAATCCCTGGAGGGCACACCAGTTCAAAACAGGGTGGACACACTTACTATGGCCAGTTTAGCAAAACCAATTTACCTAACAGATACAGGGCGAACATGCAAAGTCCACACAGAGAACATGAACCCTGGTGTCCTTGGTACAAGGCAGCAGCACAACCACTGTGCCACCAACATAGCAATGCCACATACATAATGTATGGGGCAAGGACACACTTTTCCTTGATTTACTCCTCTGCTAAGCAGTTTAAAATTACAAATCAAACACTTCAGATGTGATTAAAGTGCATATTTGCTGACTTTCGTTTAACATTTTGGTCACACCACGTAGACATGACAACACTTTTTTCTACATGGTCCGACCATTTCAGGGCACCATAATGTTTGGGACAATTGGAGTCACAGGTGCTTCTGTATCTTTGGGTGTGTTCCATTGCTTCATAAGATACCTGCTTCTACCCTTTGGAGTCTGTAGCTGTCATTGTTCAACATGAGGACAAGAGCTGTGGTAATGAAAGTCAAAGAAGCCACACTGTGGCTGAAAAACATGAATAAAACCACTAGAGACATCAGCAAAACCTTAGGATAACCTAAATCAATGGTCTGGAATATCATTAAGAACAAAGAACGCACTGGTGGGCTCAGTAATCACAAAGGGACTGGTAGGCCAAGTCTGACGACTATGGAAAAAAAAAAGGCCCCAAACACCTGTCTGACAGATCAGAAACAGTCTTCAGGGGTTGATGTGTGTGTCGGAGATGACTACCTGCAGAAGACAGAGGCCACACTGCAAGGTGCAAACCACTAGTTAGCCACAAAAACATGATGGCCAGATTACAGTTTGTGACAAATAACTTAAAAAAGAGCCTTCAGAATTCTGAGAAAAGGTCTTGTGGACAGATGAGACAAAAATGAACTTCATCAGCGTGATGACAAGAGCAAACTGTGGAATCGAAAAGGAACTGCCCGAGATCCAAAGCAGACCACCTCATCTGCTAAACATGGTGGGGGCTGGGGGTGTTATGGCTGCCACAGGTCCTGGCACACTTCTCTTCACTAATGATGGAACTGCTGACTGAAGTCACACAATGAATTCTGAGGTGCAGAGAAACATCTGATCTGCTCAAGTTCCAGTAAATGCCCCCAAGCTCATTGGAGGGAGCTTTATCATACAACAAGATAATGACACCAAACATACTGCTGAGGCAACACAGGAGTCGTGTGAAGCTAAAAAATGGAAAATTCTTGAATGGCCAAGCCAGTCACCTGATTTAAACCCAATTGAGCAGATCTTCAATATGTTGAAGAGAGAAATTAAGAGAACAAGCCCTAGAAACAAGCAGGAGCTGAAGATGGCAGCATTAGAGGTTTGGCAGAACATCACTAGAGAAGATCCTCAGCACCTGCTAATGTTGATGAATCGCAGACTTCAAGCAGTCACTGCACGTAAGGGATATGCGACAAAGAACTAAATATGACAACAGCTTTAACAGACCTGCCATTGCTGTGTCCAAACATTATGGTACCCTTAAATGTGGGGACTGTGTAGAAAAAGTGTTATCATTCCTACATGCTGTGACCGAAAAGTATGCAAATCCCCTGAAATAAAAGTCACAATGTGTGAATTGTTTGATCCTGTAATGTGGTGCAGAATGGTAAATCAAGGAAAAATGTATCTTTGTCCCAAACATTACAGAGGGAACTGAAGAGTAATTGACTCCCTAACAGATCGGCTGCAGAAAGGACCTTTATTTATGTAAACCAGTAACATTCTCCATAGAAAGCCACCTGTAGTTGTGAAATGCCATAAAGTTCCTGGTTTAAAAGGACTTTTGCTGTATTCAAGTAATACAGGCTAAATTAATGTATTTATTTATTTACATTTATTTGTTGTATGAATTAATACTTGCTAATCTCTCCAGTGCTTCCCAAACTGGGGACCCCCTGTGGCTGCAGGTTTTTCTTCCAACCAACTTCTGTTCTGGCCTATAATTAAGTGAGCAGTTATCTGTCACTTTCTGGGATTTGGGGTCAATGTAGAAATTACAAAGCTAAGTATGGGGAATTTTTATTATAATGTTCTAAGTAGTTATATGGGGATAATGATGCATTAAAAAAAAAAAATTAACAATATTGGCTGCTTGAGTCTAGGGGAAAATAATAAAGAAAACAACAAAAGAGAGTTAAGCATATAAAGCTATAGCAAAAATAGAAATGATTCTAAATACCTTATCAATGTAAAAATCATACTGGTGTACTTTTCTGAATGCAGAATTATGAGAAGAGAATAAAGATTAGCTAATTGAATGAGATCAGTTATTATCTCTAACTGTAAATCTGGTTGGAACAAAAACCTGCAGCCTCAGGGGGTCCCCAGGGCCGAGTTGGGGAGCCAGTGCACCACAGAATTCTATTTTCTCATCATATTAGGAACCTTTTCAAAGCCCAAAGAAGCAAATTCATATCAAAACAACCCTACCCAGAATAAAATAGTTCTTTGCCTAGCTGTGGTTCAGTGAGGCACCACACAACCCAGGAAAGTGAAATTAAGGAAATATTATTTTTTAGAGTATGCTGATAGTATTTGCAGCATGATCGTGTAGTATTTGCTATTACTGCAAGGTGGATTCTTCCAATTGGGACTTAAATGCACATCTTAACAGGAAAATATCATGAGCCAAAGTATGAACATATCTACTGCAGGATTTGGAACACTTTATAATTGTGATTTCTGTATTTGCGCATGTTCTGTTGTATTTGTTGGTGCGCATTCGGGTTTTAAAATTATATTAAACGTTCAAATGTGACACACACATGCAAGTCGGTCACTGGTACCATACTTAAAGTGAAAATCTTTAAATCATAGTTCATACGTATATATAATGGCGACGCAGTGGGTAGCGCTGCTGCCTTGCAGTTAGGAGACCCGGGTTCGCTTCCCGTGTCCTCCCTGCGTGGAGTTTGCATGTTCTCCCCATGTCTGTGTGGTTTTCCTCCCAAAGACATGCAGGTTAGGTGCATTGTTTTTTCTAAATTGTCCCTAGTGTGTACGTTCCCTGCGGTGGGTTGGCGCCCTACCTTGTTTGTTTGTTTCCCGCCGAATGCTGGCTGGGATTGGCTCCAGCAGACCACCGTGACCCTGTAGTTAGGATATAGCGGGTTGGATAATGGATGGATGTCTCTTACCAGTATTAGTTGCAGTTCTTAACTCTTTTATTTTTAATTATGGCTATACACATTTTCCGTTTCTGTCTGAAGTCTGATAGGTCTTGTCAGCTGCGTCTGCCGCAATTCGCTTCTTTTTGGTCCTACAGGAAAAACATGGCAGGACAAAAGTTTCACGCGCTGTGTAAAAGGATGAAAACTGTGATTCCGGTTTGGGTAGCCTTATTATATCCCCGCGTTTTAATTCTAGTGTGGTCGAGCGGTAGGCGAGGCTACATTTGAGCTTGTCGCGAAGGCCGCGCCCCAAAAATGACGCCAGACACGTTGACACGCCCCCCTATGCGCCCTGCGTCCTGAGTTCGAATGCCACGCTCGGCTCTTGCGAGTGTTTGTATTTTTTCCCCGTGTCTGCTTGGACTCCTGTTTTCCTCGCACAACCCCAAAGACCTGGATGTGTCTTCGACCAGAAACCTGGACAGGCGTCCTGTCTCGGGGGTTTCCAACCTTGAGCTCAATGCTGTCAGAATGGGCTCCGGTGACCCTGAATTAGCATTAATTGTGATTTATGTTTTCGTAATCCTCGGCCGCCTGCGTCGCGCTGCAGATTAATCCCGAGAGTCCTGCTGGATTAACGCGGCCGTGTGTTTTAACCATCGAGGGCTGGGAGCATGCGCTGCTTACATCTGTACCAACCACACGACAAACCGCCCGGACTGGGACCCATTGAGAAGCAACGGAAATGAAACTTTTAGTAGGTTTAGCCCTGCCGTCTATGCAAAGCCCAGACATGCTCAACCTGAAAGGCGCTGTATGTTTCAGTGTTATGTTTTGTTTGAATGCTGTCCTTTGTTCATATTTGCAATTGGCGTATAACAAACTGCATCCATAAGTGATACTCTGCTCTAAGAATTAAAATTGAAAAAAGCATTAATTTATTCCACCACTGTTACATTTAATGTATGTTTTGTACTGAGAAACGGAGACAGTAGCTAAAAGGACAACCATTTGTGTAGAGATTGTGGGTGTGCTCCCTACCAAAGGTGCCATGTAAACTAAGAGCTGCAGTTCATAAAAGAGTGTAGATTGTGTTACATGGTGAATTATTTTGTCAAAAGGGCTATACAAAATAAATACTAAACAAGTTAATCCGGCTGCAGGTCATGAGAGATATAGATTGTGTTACACGGTGACTGCTTTTATCAAAGGCGCTATATAAAATAAATACTGATTGACTTAATTCATTTGCAGTTCATGAGAGTATAGATTGTGTTACGCGGTGAATGCTTTTATCAAAGGCGTTAAATAAAATAAATACACTCAGCTTAATTCTGGTCATCAGTTCACTCTATACACTCTGCACATTGCTTTGTGAGGTCGTTCCTCATACAAGGCGCTACATGATGTGAAGACCATTGACCTTAGTTTACCCTGAAGATAACAATGAACATGAGTTTCTTTGTGACTCAAAGGCGCTATATGAGCGTACGCCAGGGTCACCTCTGTTTAGTGCTCTTAAATGAATTGGGTGAAGGTCAGGCCCCTTGGCAAGCTCGCAGTGGTCATGACTGCACTAATGTAGAAAAAGTCGCTACATTTCAGAAAGCCATAATAAAATGATTGACTTCAGACTTAAAGATAAAGAAAAGGAGACCGTGAGCCGTAAATCATTAGCGATGCATAAGGCTCCGTGTCGTCCTACGGTGAAGGGCACTACAGTATATCAAACAGCACTGGACAGCATAGAGTTCAGCAGCTTCCTACACTAACTGTGCGTGGTGCGTGAGGACATTCGAGCACACGGACACACACGCACGCACACACACACACAAACATACGCCAGGGAGAGCGTTTCAATGTACTGTACACACGCACGCCGTCTTTGCACTTTTCTCGCTACATGTTTGTTGTGAAAGAGACTCACTTGATGTGGGCATCGAGTAGTCCACGCAGCATCACATTGCCTGCTCCTCCCCTCGTTGTCTTCATGTTATCCCTAACCCTTCACCCGTGGACCCGATTCTCGAGCCCCCACCCCACCCTCAGAGGCATTGTCCTCCTCTTCTTAAGAGAACTTCCTCTTCTGGAAGGCTTCTGCCCGCACCGCCAGACTTTTGGCACAGATGGTAAGCACTACGATAAGGATGCCCACCAGCAGAGTGACCAGAGGCCAGAGGACGCAGTGCAGAAGGACATTCTCATCGTGGGAGCGCTTCAGCAGAACATCTTCTGGCCTGAAAAGAAAAAGCACAAAGAAAACAGTGAGACTCCACCTTCGTAAAGCCTTACAATCACAACAGTATGGTTGTGGGGGTTTGGGTGGTCACAATCCAATGACACTGAGGTCTGAACCACACATTTCAAAGCAATTCCTGCTTCACAATGCCAGGCTTTTGCAAGGGTGGTCACCAGGGGGTAGCAGTTGTAGTAAACGAGTTTGAGAGATTCATTAAATGGGAGGAAGAACAGGAAATGAACACATATTTCTGGGTGTGCAACAAAGCCCAGTTGAGCTGATAGATTACAGCCAGAAAGAGGAAGCACAAAAACACCAATTGTCCAAAACCAAAAACACGTATTCAAGAAAAAGACAAGCACAACTTCTAGCTATCTAAGTGTCCTATTGCTGTTGTCACGCATGTGAGCTTGGAAGAGATCTTGAAAGCTTATCTAATGGTAATTCCACTCCAAGGGTTGGCGCTGTTGCCTATGTTGCTTTCTCTTCTACAGATCAGATGACCAGCAACCTCAGTGACATCACTTCCTGGATCAGTGTTCCCTGACTCCACCCTGTCTGGTCTGGCTTCTACCTTTGGGGTTCCACCACCATTTTGAGCCAGTCTGTAAAGACCGTAATGATATTTGTTATCTTTTGTTATTTCTCCCAATCCATCATACGGGGTTTGCCTTTGATTTGCCCCAGCGCTTCATCTTGTCTTCACTTCAGATTTTTTAGGATTTTTTTTCCATAAACTTGGACATTGATAGTAGTGTGCCACCATCTTAAATAGGGATAACATAATAAAGTTAACATAACACAACAACGCCACAAATGCACAGTGCCTTTGCCAACAACTACAAAGCTGTGATGACAGACAAAATGATACGGTAAAATAACAATATGAAAAATAATAATGGCTAAAGGCAGAGACACCTAAAATCTAAATACCTGTATAACAAATTATTTCATAAATTATTTCAACATTGCTACACATGCAGCACCATTTTCTTACTCTGCTGCACTGCTAACCGTTTCTTGTAGCCTCATTTCAGACATTGAGGATTGGTGACACTTTTTTGAAAGGTGACAGGGACATTACAGGACACAAATGTACACAACGGAATTTGCTAATTGTAGTTTGAGATTAAAAGTTCCACATCAGCCCTCCAGGATTAGGACAATTCAAGAGTGACTGGAACTTGGGTCATAGTGAAGGCTGACATTAATGCCCAAAATGCTAAAAGTCGAGGTAATGAATATGACACATATTACCCTTAAAAAGAACAGGATCAGGCTTTGAAACAAGATGTGCGTCTTTTTTGTCACAATGGCAGATGCCCACACTATACTAAGTGGCACATTGAACATCGAGGTTAAAGGTTAATGTTTCAGCGCTTTTTATATCAGTGAAGCTGGGGCTGGGGATTTACCAGCAAAGCTGCACTTTAGATTAGTGGCAATCAGTTAATCAGCTTTGAGCGTCTCCTCCATGTGTGCCTGACCTAACTTTGTATAACCAGGATCTGTGTGCCGCCCCCTAGTGGCTAAGAATTGTA